>NW_027167489.1:0-55225 GCF_013368605.1 Nyctibius grandis
CCCCCCGTCCCCCCCCCACACACACTCTCTTAAGTCCAGTCACTCCGGTCTCTCTGTTGCTGGCACTAATGACATACAAGCTGTCTGACTCCCTGTTTCCTGCTCCAGTTGCTGCACTCACACCCCCGTGCTCACATGTTCATGTAGGAGAGAGATTCCGTCACACAGGAAAGAGTTAGAAATTAAGTTTAATAAGAAGACAGGACAGACTGCACTGGTCGGGATCCTCCCCTGAACTTCTCATATTAAGTCCTGTACAATCCAAAAATGCTCTTCCCTTGTAACCCATAACGTATCCTACACCCCAAGGCAACAATCCCCTTAGTCCAAATAGTGATCCAGAGACCTGCTCTCAGTGACTCATCTTGATGGGCTTCACACCTGCACAACAGGGCTGATGGCTCTCACAGGGCAGCCCTGGAAGGAGCTGGGACAAAGTGTTCATTCCTCAGGAGCCTGTAATTGGAGTTCCCACTTGCCGCTGTGCCTCTGAGCTCTTCTCGGTTTTGGAGATGAGCTCTCAGTGAGCTGGTAGCTCTCCAGTGATGGGCCTGGGAGCAGCCAGAGCAGGGTATTAACTGAGTTACTCCTCCTGCCATTGTTAGTGCCTTCTTTGTGTGTGCAAATGAGCTTCTTATCACTTCACCTAACACAATCCAACAAGACCATAAATCTCCTGAGGCATCTGTGTTTGGAAGTTACACACATATGCATTGGTATTATCTCACGTTTGACAGCAGATCCTTGGAATTGCTGTCCAGAAATGCATCATGATTAGGGGAAAAGCTGTACTGTTGCACGGGCAATGGCTTCCTTCAGGGCCAGTATCACAGTTTTGTTTCTAAGGCTGTAGATGAACGGATTTAAGAATGGGTACAGGACAGTGTTCAGCAAAGCTACAATTCTGTTGGTGTCCAAGGAAACAGCTTCTGAAGGACACGTGTAGAGAGCAATGCAGCTCCCATATGCAATGGCCAAGGTGGTGAGATGGGAAGAACATGTAGCAAAAGCTTTTTTCTTCCCAGAGGCTGCTGGAAGGTGTAGAATACAGAAAAGGATGCAGATGTAAAATGCCAGAGTTAAACATAAGGAACCCAGCATGATCAATGATAAGAAGACCGAGTCTATTTTCCAAAGCAGGCTGGTGTCAGAGCAGGACAGTTTGAATAAGGGAGAGTTGTCACAAAAAAAATGATGGATCCTGTTTGAGTCACAGAAAGTCAGCTTATAGAGGAGGACCAGACGGTAACTCGGGAGTGTGAAGCCTGTGACCCAAGAAGCAACAACCAGGTAGATGCAGAGCTGAGGCTTCATGATGGCAGCATAACGCAAAGGTTGGCAGATGGCAACATAGCGGTCAAAGGACATGACAACAAGTAGAACAAACTCTGTACAGCCCAGGGCAAAATAGAAATAGGATTGGGCAAAGCAGCTGCTTAGTGAGATTGTTCTCCTACCAGAACCCAGGATCACAAACAATTTGATGCTTGTGGAGGATGTAAACCAGATTTCCAGGAAGGCCAGATTGCTGATGAAAAAGTACATGGGGGTTTGCAGGCGGTGATCCACACACACGAGGAAAATGATGGTTGCGTTCCCCATCACTGTTGTCAGGTATATGAGCAGAAAGACCAGGGAGAGAAATAGCTGTAGTCTTTGATCAAGCCCTGAGAAACCCTCTAGGATGAACTCGGTAACTGCAGTTTCATTTTCTGGTCCCATGATGAATTTCAGTTCATTCTGCCGAGACGGGAATGTGGCAAAAAACAAGTGTGATAATTTCCCAGTCTGGATGAAAAGTTTTATCCTTCCTTGTCTGCCTCCTTTCTTTCTTGCAGTCTTCCTATATAACATAGACAGAGAGAGTCCTTCAAGCATTTCTCACACCCTGAATTGTCTGTTTCACATTTCAGTTAGAGTCCTCAGAGAATTCTTTGTCTTCTTTCTACCTTTTTCAAACACTCACAAAGAATTCTTTCTCCAGAACACAGGATTTTAAAGAGGCTCTTAGCTATTTCCCCCCATCCCTGGGAAATTCCAAATTCACTCAGACCTGTTCCAAACATTTGTCACACCTACGTGCCAAACTCATCTCTTCTATTGCACAAATGCTAACCCTTCAAATCAAATCAAATCAAATCAAATCAAATCCAATCAAATCAATTCAAATATGTATGTTGAAAGCTATTCTTTCCACTTCTCAGTACTTGCCTTGTTGGACTAGGAATCCCTGCGAATCTGTAGATTCCAAAATAAGCAATATCAAGTATCTCTTTTGTGATCCCCTGCTTTCTGCCACAGCTGCTTGCTCTCTGTTTCTTCAGGAAAGGGGAGGGGAGGGCGGAATAGGGACCAAGTATAGCTTGTCTTCTTTAGTACTCTAAATAATGACTGACATTTATTATGGTTCCACACAGTCTCATCTGACATCTCTCTGCACTGAAATGCGGTTGCTTCCAAACAGTTGCTCATTGCTGTCACTATCAAATGTCCTGACCTAAACGCAGAGCAAAAGAAGAGTGTCTGGAAGAGATTGCAGCCTTTCTTTTGCATGTCAGTTATAAGTTGGGAAGACCCAGCCTCTAGAGGTTTCTCTTGTCTCCATTGACTACAGAGCGAGCCTTGGGAAAACAAATTCTCACAGGCACCTGCAGTGAAGTAGATGAAACTCACTATTCAAGCCTCAAATCTCTGATTTATTAAGTTATTATGTTTTTTAAATTAAAATACACATCTAACAGAAGGAAGAATAATAAAAATATATGCAAGAAAGACTGGCGTTTTCCCCTTCATCTTTACAGTTGTTCTTAGACATAGAAAAGAGGAGAGCAGATGACTCCAAAAATAGGATAATTCAAAATGCCAAGGGAGGAGGGGGAGAGGAGGACATGTTGGGTTTGAAGCAGAGAAACAATGTTGTGTTGATGTGCAATCAGAGCACTTAAGTCATTAGTCCCCTGCGTGGCCCAGGGACTCTCTCATCTCATCACCCACATAGAAAAGAGGAGAGACTGCTCTGAGACAGTGGATCAACTTGAAACCAAGTGAATGAGTTCAGCCAACCTCCTTCAAAACTAACCACCTCCTAAAGAAGCACAACTGAGTCACCTTCCAAATTCACTGTTGGACTGACTTGTGTGGGACCTCTCCAGGTGGGAATTCCAGACAGTCCTGGAGACGGGCAGATCCTGCTGTGCCTGAGCCTATTCCTGTGCATAAATGTAGTGATGAACATCCTGGGTGGAGAATCTGACTGTTTCAGAGGTTCCTGTAGCAGCTTCTGCTGCAAAACTGAATAAAATTGAGTAAACTGTAATTGCTTAAGGTGCTTGCACATGCCAGAGAGGACATGCAGGACAATAGGCCAGCTGGATTAAAAGAATTTAGCACAAGAGTTGTAAGGGGAGTCTCATGTGATGCAGTTGAAGACACTGTTGTTGCAAGGCCCCTTGCAAAGGAGACTCTTCCAACCTGTGTTATTCCATAATTCAGTTAATATTTTCCTTGAAGAGCTCTTGAAAGAATAGGCAGAGGAAGAAAAAAAGACAGAGAGGAAGAAGTAGGGATACAAAACGTGCCAATACAAATTGAGAAGATCCTCTGAGCGATGTTCCTCCACTCAAATCATTGGTAGGAAAAGTGTTTTGGGAAATGGCTGCATAAAAATATTCACCTAGAGATACAGAGTTTAATCAGCTTGCTGGTACTTGCCCTTGGTGCTGTCAATAAAAAACTATGAAATGTAAAATTTCATGAAAATTAGTTAAAAAATAGTAGCAGTGCTGGAAAGGAAGACTTTTTCAGATATTACATAGAAGTCTTTTCTGCAGAGGGTTCAAGAATTTCCTAAAATCTACATTCAGGGTTTGATTCAGTTCTTTGCACAGAGGTGGCCACTGCCTCCAATATACCCTGAGGTAGATGGAGCACGTGTGCGGGACTGGGAAAAGTGTCCCAGGACCTCTGGGAGCTCTTATGGAGCATGAGTTGGTAGGCATGAGCTGAGGCAGAGTACCTTAGGGGTGGTGCAGGACTGCTGGATGGGCTGAGCAGGGACGTCACCAGCACAGTAGCTTGTTGCATCCCTTTGGATGTTGGCTGTGAGGTCGCTTCTGTCACAGGAACTGATTGGCCAGCGGCGGGAAGGCAAAAACTCAGATGTCATGAAGGTCATCAAAAAGCTGCTCCCAACATGATGACAGATTTGGGAAGGTCAAGAGGAACCGAGACAAGAGAGATGGGAGATGTGGGGGAGGGATGAATGGCTTGGCCAACAGAGATGAAAGATTGTGAAGAGGTAAGAGGGGCTCAGGTAATGTTGATGCCGCTGTGACAGTGACTGAAAACATTCATGTTAGGCCCTTACCTGGTTTCTAACCAGTAATCTTAAACCCTAACACTGCCCCTAAATGCTAGTCCTTACCCTGACAGTGATCCACTACTCTAAGCTCTAACCTCAAACTCTACCTGTGAGCCAAACCCCAAACCCATAACTGCTTATTCTTACTCTTATCCTTTTGCTCACCCTAATCCCTACCTTTTATCTCTAGCATGAAAATACTTAACCTTAACCCTCAACACAGCCCTAAAACAAACCCCAAACTCAGGAAGCTAGCCCATAGCCTTAACACTAACCACTCACCCTAAGCAGAACACCAAATATTTCCCCTAAACTTCTGCCTAAATCCTAACCCTAAAAGGCGAGCTCTAATCCCTAATCCCTAAATTGAACACCTAACCCCCAAAGCTCTAGTTCCCATGCTCAAAGCCTGTCACCTTCAAATCCTCTCCCTACCCTAACATAAGCAGTTTGGCCCCTGGGGCAAGAGCAGAGTTATTCTAGAGCAGTCACAGGGCATCTGGAGAGGGATGTGAGGTTACATGTAGCTGATCAGCTGGCAGGCCACAAGGAGGAGATGGGCAGGACTGCTGGTACCAGGTCAGGTGTGCCTGAGGATCTCATGGCTGTGAAGGTGGCTGTGTGGTCACTTCTGCCTGAGTACCTGATAGGCCAGCTTCAGGCACATGGCTGGTATATGTGTGTATCATTTAAGCTGTGTGTAAGGAACAAATAGGCCACCAACATGCACGTAGCTTGAATGCTGTTTGCAAGGTCACGCCTGCCCCAGCACCTTACAGGAGTGGCATGCAGCTGCTCCTGGCAGTCAGAGAAGCCGAAAGGCCACCAGCAGGTGCATGGGCGTGGAGGGTGACAATCATTTTCCTTTCATCTGCAACAGACACATGTCTTTAGTTATATGCGAGAAGCTGAAAGGCCAGCAGCAGGCATGTGGCTTGGAAGATCATGGTGAGGTTATTTCTTTCTGGTCAGCTGATAGGCCACAAGCAGGTTGGTGGGCTGGGTCACATACTTTAAGGGTGGTTTCTGAGATGATGGAGCTTTCCTTGTAAGCGGGGAAACGGCAGGAGAGGAAAAAACTGCTGTAAATTGCTGCTTGGAATGTGGAGACAGGACATGAGGAGACAAAAATGTCATTTGAAGGGTTGCACTGTGGTGTCAGAGGTCACCCCAAGGGAGTCTGGATCAGCCCATGGCTTTGTGTTTCAAAGAACAGCCTGCGAGGGTAGAGACCTCAGTGAAGGTACAGAAATGCCAGGGTGAGAACAAGGTGGTAAAGCAAGCTGCGTGTCTACAGCCTGCAGGGAGAACAGGGACAGGTGTGGGACAGTGTCAGACAGCCTGTGGTGGAGATGGCAAAAGGCTCTGGCAAGGCTGGAAGGCACCAACAGAACCCAGGTCTTTGTCCCCTTGGCTATGGCAGTTGATTCTGCCACTGAGACCGATGAGGAGACATGTTGTCCTCATGGCACTGCAGCCTCATGGCCTCATTGCAATCCTGCAGGGGTGCTGGGAAGGGTCCTGATGTTGTCCTTCACTCCACATTGTTCGCCCTCACATCACACTGCCCCAGCAAGAGCCACGTGTGAGGGACAGGATCTGTCTTCCCAGGGGATGTGGTGAGGGCTTGGCCTTTCTGCTTCAGAAAACAAAGCAAATGTTTTCTCAGCATCACAGTTGCCTGGGTGTTCCCTTTGCCTACCTGCAATCACAGCCTTCAAGTATTTGCTCTAACGAGTCCATGAGGAGTCTTGGTCTGTAATTGCCCTCAGCTGGGCCAATTAACACTCCAAGGCACTTTGGCATTTGCTTGTGACTTTAAGTCCTTGAGAGGTTTCTTCAGTCTGCTCTCAGAATCTGAGGTTCATGGACTCAGCATCAAAAATCCCATGGGGCTCAGAAAAGTGCCAAAAGCACTAATAAGCCATGTCTCTATTGTAATTTTCTTCAGATCTTCAAGAATTGTACAGTTATTTAGAGAGGTTTTAGGAGTCTAGTGAGAGAGGAAGATTTCTATGAGCATTTAATATTTTTTTTTTAATTTTTAAGGATTTTTTCCACTATTTTTCAGTCTATGGAAGGTGTGATAGCAGCATTTTCTAATTGATTTTGATCCAGGATGTTCTCCTAAGGAGGTCTGGACAGGTCAGAAAAGCAGTCCCTTGAGGTCTAACACAGTATGGACAACCTCGATCCTCACCTCCCAACCCCACCATTTCTGTCATTGGCCATCTGGGACTTTCACATCACTTTTCCTTACATCATTTTTCCTTACATCAGACTTCTGCACTGAAGCCCGCAACTGCATGTTAAAGCCCCTTTCCCCTAATTCCCACCTGCTCTCCTTAGAGAACTGGCTGCAAACACACACAGAAGTGTTTCTCTTATTTTTGAGCACACAGAAGTAAAACATAATCAGATTCAGCAGAAAGATAAAAGCTGCTCTTCTTCTCTATGCCAAGTCCAAGCTGGCTCCAATGAGGTTCACCTTCCAGTAGGGAGAATTATATAAGAAATAATTTTGGTAGATAGAGAGGAAATTACAAATATAAACACAGTTAAAAGACAGGGTGAAATGATATGAGAAATTACGGGATGTGACAGAGAACAGTGTGAGAAGGGACCAACAGTGTGGGCAGCTCCATGTGTCCCATCTGGGTCTTACAGGTGGCTGCAGACATGAGAAGTGGCCAAACTGCACAGAGGGGAGCATTGGGGACCTTCTAGGCAGTCAAGTCTTACAAGGCCATGAGTGCCTGGGGAAGCCATATGAGTGATGCCATTAAAGTCCCAGAGGATCTAAGCAATGGTATCCAAACTATCAAATTTGTGTACAAATGGAGAAAACCTGAGACCAATGGGGAAAAAGTAAATCCTGAGGGTTATAAATTGGGGAGGAGACTGGGGCAGAGAAACGGAGGGATAAAGGTGGATCATGGAAGAAGCAGCCTGTGGAAGAGCAGGGAGGAGGGGGTGCAAGGGGCCAGCTGCCCATGGGGAAGGTGGCTGGTGAGTGTTGGTCTGGCTAAACCCCGTGCCTGATCACCATGGTCTGTCCTGCTTATTATACTGGTTTCACTTGGGGTAGAGTTAATTATCATAGCAAGTTGTATGGGGCTGTGGTTTAGATTTGTGATGAAAACAATGTTGATAACACACCCATGTTTTAGTCATTGCTGAGCAGTGCTTGTACAACACCAAGGCCTCTTCTGCTTCTCATGCTGCCCTGGCAGCGGGTAGGCTGGGGGTGCACAAGAAGTTTGGAGGGGACACAGCTGGGACAGTTGACCCCAACTGACCAAAGGGATCCTCCATACCGTAGGACATCACACTTAGCAATAAAAGCTGGGGAGAGAAGGAGGAGGCGGGGTTCTTCGGAGTGATGGTGTTTGTCTTCCCAAGCAACTGTTACAAGTGATGAAGCCCTGCTTTTGCTTAAATGGGTAAATATCTGCCTGCCGGTGGGAAGCAGTGAATGAATTCCTTATTTTGCTTTGCTTGTGTGCGTGGCTTTTGTTTTATCTATTAAGCTATCTTTATCTCAGTCCATGGGTTGTCTGATTTTACCTTTCTTGGGCTGTGTGTATTTGGGTGTGAATGTATGTATGTACTTTGCCTGGTGAATTCTAAGTGGGGCTAGTAAGGAGGAGGAGTACACCAGGATCTGGAGAGACCCAGGGTTGGAACAGTCAAGCGGGTAATATCTCTGAGTCTGTGCAGACCCAAAGCCCAGGCCCACACTGGAGGGACCACAAGGGTGTGTGAGACTGCGGGTAAGTTCTGCCAGGAAGGTACGGACCACTCATGCAAACTTCACACCAGGTCAGCCTGAGAGGGGGAATGGGGTGTGGCCAGTTGTGTTGCTCATGGTTGTGTAAGTGCTGCTGTTGGTGTGGTGGCTGTAAAGGTGCTGTTGCCTGTTGGAGTTCATCTGTGCCTGGTTGACTGTGTCCATCTTTGTTTCCTTGCAGATACCTGGGTTTCCCTTTGGTTGACTCCACCTTGGGCAATGTCTCACTTTGTGGGGCTCTAGTCAGTGACCACCCCAGGCACATGCGGTCCATGAATATGTCATGGGCTCTCCAGGCAGCTCCAGATTCCTCTCCTGGAGGAACACACTGGGACAATGCAGTATGACAGTATCTCAGGGACCATTCACCATCTCCACTGTCAACAGACAACAAGGATGTGTCCTAAATTCAACCCTTGTTCTGCAACTGCTACCAACATGGCAATGAACTTCTTACTCGAGCCCTTTTGGGGTGAAATTCCTGGGTCTTTTGTTGACATCAGCTTTGGAAGAACAGCCAAATCTTGAGGAACTGCACGGGGGATATGTCATTTTATTACAGAGATGCTTTGAGAGAGTCAGCTCTGAAACAGTGTTAGAAAAACATTTATACAGGTTTCAGGTGAGAGAGAGAGATGGGTTCCTTTCTCAGGAGAGCGTGCTGAATATAAAAGATTATGTAGGAACATGATAACCATATATAACAGTATAGGTTGCTTACAAAAAAAAAAAAGGATAAAAAAAGGAAGCAAAGTACAGGTCTGCATTGAGACACACTAGGTGTCATTTGTGGAGAGTGCTGGAAAGTTTCTCGCTATTGACAAACATCCATGAAATCACTTTGCTAATGGACTCCTTGATCTCCTTGTTCCTCATGCTGTAGATGAGGGGGTTCACTGCTGGAGGCACCACCGAATACAAGACTGCCACCACCAGATTGAGGGATGGCGAGGAGATAGAGGTGGGCTTCAGAGAAGCAAATATACCGGTGCTGATAACCAGGGAGACCACGGCCAGGTGAGGGAGGCAGGTGGCAAAGACTTTGTGCCGTCCCTGCTGAGAGGGGATCCTCAGCACAGCCCTGAAGATCTGCACATAGGACAGCACAATGAAAACAAAACATCCCAAAACTAAATACACATTAGCCACAAGTACTGCAAAATCCCTGATGTAGGACTGTGAGCAGGAGAGCTTGAGGATCTGTGGGATTTCACAGAAGAACTGATCCACAGCATTGCCTTGGCAGAGGGGTAGTGAAAATGTATTGGCCGTGTGCAGCACAGCATTGAGAAACCCACTGGCCCAGGCAGCTGCTGCCATGTGGACACAAGCTCTGGTGCCCAGGAGGGTCCCGTAGTGCAGGGGTTTGCAGATGGCAACGTAGCGGTCATAGGCCATGACTGTCAGAAGACAATACTCTGCTACTATCAAGAAGGCAACCAGAAAGAGCTGGACAGCACAACCTGCATAGGAGATGGCCCTGGTGTCCCACAGGGAATTGGCCATGGATTTGGGGAGACTGGTGGAAATGGATCCCAGGTCAAGAACAGAGAGGTTGAGGAGGAAGAAGCACATGGGGGTGTGGAGGCCGTGGTCACAGGCTATGGTGATGATGATGAGACCATTTCCCAGGAGGGCAGCCAGGTAGATGCCCAGGAAGAGCCAGAAGTGCAAGAGCTGCAGCTCCCGTGTGTCTGCGAATGCCAGGAGGAGGAAGTGGGTGATGGAGCTGCTGTTGGACATCTGCTGCCTCTGGACATGGGAGACTGTTGAGGAAAGAAAAGACAGTGACAATTTAGGAGAGGTTGTTCAAGGAAGAAAACGAAAATGTTTTGGTTTTGGTGTTTGTTTATTTTCTTTTAGATGCTCCTGTCCTACCTGGGGAGCCTTTTGAAAAGGCAGAAATCCTCTGCATTTCTATTGTGAGACCCAAGTGGCAAAAGGTTTCACTGGCACTTAGTTCATGCTGAGGGGATCTTGTCTATCTATCAGGCTTGTTACCAGCTGCCCTGCACTCGTATGTGCTTCAGTTGGAGGGCGGTAGGAGTTGGATGTTCCCCTTAAAAGAAAGCTGACTCTGCTGAGAGTAGAAGAGTCCGGAGCCAAAGCTCAGATCTCCAAACTTCTCCCTCTTTCACAGGGTGCCTGAGGGTGGACACCACACTCCCCTTCTAGTCAAGGACATGCAGGGCACATTTCAGCTGCCCAGATACAGCTGCTCAACACCATTTCCATAGTCTTAGCACCTCTGGGGCTTCTTTATGGGTATCTCAGAGATCACAAAGGTGCTGTGAGACAGCTGTTTTGAGTGATAAGCTCACAGCCTGGCAGGGCACTGCAGAGAAATGGTCAAGTGTTCTACAGACAGGATCTCCTTTGGGGACAGTCATTCATTTCCCAAGCCCAGAGCCCAAATTTCCTGGAGCCCTATGGGTTAGAAGGGTGCTGGGGCACCTCACTCCCACACAGACCCCTGCCTAGCAAGGCTTGAAGGGACAGTGTCTGAAACTCCACCACCACCACAGAGCCCAAGAGCAGGAAAAGCAGCAGCACAGACAAGTGGGAAAAGAAATAGCAGCACCACGATCCTTTTGCCAAGGGAGGCAAGAAGAGAGACAAAGGCACTTGAGAAAGTCATCACCTTAACGAGCCGTGCACACAGCCTCCCAGACAGAATGGTGCACGGCAGTGGCACTCAGCCCCTGTGCTCTGCAGAGGGAAATATGCGCATGGCTGGAGAGAGGCACCTCTCCTCTGCCGGAGCTCTGGCTGCAGAGGGGGCTGCTGATGCCTTGTGCCCCCCGACCATGTAAGCACAGAGACTTTACTGGGACAGAGAGGACGCAAGGGGGCTTGCTCAGAGGAAGGTGTCTGCCCTGGAGGGGATGACAGGGAGTTTTCCCATTTCTCCTTCCCATGACATTATCATTTTTAGTTTGGTCTTCTTCCCTGCCCACCCCACTGCTTCCTGGACCTTTTCCACCTGCTTCTCTGCCCCACATGGTTTTCCTCACAGCAAATTCTGAGAAACCCCATCCCACTGTCTGTGCACTCAGTTCTGCCCTACAGAAAACTCCCCGTGGGAGGGTACTGCCTATGAACACCTCCCTGCTTGCAGGCGGTAAAGAGCAGATTAGACAAACCATGATGTTGCCAGCAAAGGTGATGATGCTGCTATCTGTAGGCTGACGGGTAGATGAAGGCATTTTATGAGGTTCCTAGCAGATCTATTGATCATACCACATAACAGTTCAAAAGTTAGAAGCTCCTTTCCCCGGTACACCCCCACAGCATGAAACTGAAGACAAGGGAAGCACCTTCCTTTCCAGGTAATCCCTGCCTGGACTTTACTCTTGAAAGGAAGGTCCTCAGAAGGAGGAAGGAACCTTTAGAAGTGCCCTGGGGATGATCTGGAGCTGTGAGCAGCTCTGACCAATGCAGCACCCTCTTGAGAGCAGAAGACCCTACCCTGCCCTACTGGGGGTCACTCCTTTCGTGCAGAGTTTGTCCCCACAGCGCTGTGGGGGCTGAGTCCTGACCCTGTCAGGTGACAGAGTCCCTGCCCTCGCACACAGGCCCCTGGGTTGCAGGGACCCTGCTGGGAGCCCGGGGCACCCCTGCATGCACACACAACTTGGCACCCCTACAGCCATCCCTGGAAGGAGGCAGCCATCATGTGTCGTCCATCTGATGGTGTGGCAGGCAATTGCTGATCTGGAACACAGCCTCCTCCTCCACAGCAGAAAAGCCAGGACAATCATCCTGACAGGTCCTATCAGGAGTCACTTCCATGAACAGCTCTGCATTGTCCTGCAGCCAGAGACTTACCGTGTCCAGGGCTGTGAAGATTTCTCCCTCAGTGAGCTCTCAGCATCCTCCCACCCCACACTGCCTTTAACCTCTCTCTGCCTGGCTCCTCTCCCCTCGCTGCCTGCAGGCAGCGCCCTCAGCCTTGCTGCGCTCTGCAGAGGAGCTGCTCCTGGGCAGAGCTGTCTCTCTGCAGCGCTGCCCACTTGCCATCAGCTCCCTCCACCCCAGGAGCCCAGCCCAGCTCAGCAGCAGAGGGACCAGCCCAAAGTGTCTCTTCCTCTGTCCCCTCTGGGCTCCCTCCAGGTGTCCCTGGGGCTCCAGGGGAACCTGCTGTGAAACAGGCTGAAGCAATCACTGATGTTCCCTCCCTCAGCTGGGGAGAGACACATCTTTCCAGCAGTGACAATTCTCCTCTCAGAGAGAGAGTGAGGTCTGAGACTGACATTTCCTTGTCCCATCATTAGACAGGACAATCGGAACGTAACTGGGAGGGTTCTCCTTTACACCTGCTGAGGGAAGGGATGCAGATGAGTCAATAGAAGCGTCTCATTTGTGGGTTTGTAGCCCTGAGGCTAGAAGAGGACTCAGGTCCCCCTCCCATGCACAACAGAAACCCACAGGAGGTGGGATTCCTCTTGCCTCAGGTGTTTAGGTGGGCACAAAATAGGCACCTGCATGTGAGCTCCTTGTCTCATCTCCCATGGTGATTAATGGAGATGGAGGGCAGGATTGGGCTGTTCAGACACCAGCCTAGTGACGTTGAAGGTGTCAGGGGTGGTCAGAGATGTGCAGGTAACTGCAAGCTCTAAGGGAGCAGTTCACAGAGATAGGCCAACATCCAGGACAGGCTGGAGAGCTGGGCCCAGGAGAACCTCATGAAGTTCAACAACGGCAAGTGTAGGGTCCTGCACCTGGGGAGGAATAACCTCATGCACCAGTACAGGCTGGGGGTGCCCTGCTGGAAAGCAGCTCTGTGGAGAAAGACCTGGGAGTTCTGGTGGACAACAAGTTCCCCATGAGCCAACAATGTGCCCTTGTGGCCAAGAAGACCAGTGGTGTCCTGGGGTGCATGCGGAAGAGTGTGGCCAGGAGGTTGAGGGAGGTTCTCCTCCCCTTCTACACTGCCCTGGTGAGGCCACACCTGGAGTAACGTGTCCATTTCTGGGCCCCCCAGTTTTCAGATTCAAAGACCTGGTGACCTTTGAAGTGCCAGAGGTGGTCCAAGGTACATGGAGCTAGCTGCAAGCTCTAGTGGAGTAATGGTGAGAGACACGGCAGCGACTGGGGGCATCTTCTTGGAGGCTGGTGGGGAATATCTTTGGTCAGCAGAAATGACATCAGATGCCCACATTTAAGATAATAGAATCTCTCTCTATCTGTTATGTTCCGGACAGCCTATGCAGGGATTCATCTGAAGGAATGGAGTCATGTCCCATATGAAGAGCTAATTTTCCCTCTATCTTTTCATCAGCCAGGTTTACTAGATCTCCATTGACTATAATGATGGTGGTGTCAAGAACATTCTCACATAGCCTTATCAAATTCAGGGCAGTTATTCCATTTAATGACAAACACAGGCCTGGAGAGTTACGTGAGGTGCCAAGGCTCTCACAGACAGCTACATGTGGTTGGCAGGGACAGCGATGGTCCTGTACAGGAAAGCCAACCCCATTCACAGCGAATATGTGACAGACACCCCAGACAGCATTGCAGACAGATTCGGTGCCTTTGTGCAAGAAACTGATTGCCACCACCGTGGTGTCGCAATGTCTGTCCCTTCTCTATCCAGTAGCTGTAGGGCAGTCCATGAATAGGAAGCACATCCAGGGTCTCCACACATGTGCCTACACTTTCAAACTTCTGTTTTTTCTCTCCACCAACCTTTACTCACCCCCTTGATAACACAGTCAGGGAACAGAACAAAAATTTTCACAGGGGACTTGTCAGCAGCATGTTGTAATTCCTACGGATCACCTTGACCTCTGCCAGAGGTACTCAGGGGTAGCAGAGTGACCACCGACAAAAAACCTGTTTCCTGCCTGTGCTGCCCTTCCCAGCCCTGTTTCTCTCTGTCCTTGAGGACAGCTGGGTTTGCTCGCTCTCTTGGCATCCTATTTTAGCTTTATGTTTCCATCTGCCAACAACTCTGGCATGTCGCTGCTCTGAAGCAAGGCTTTTGCACACATGGGGTCTTGGACGCTTGGTACCAGGTTTCCTTAAGACAAGTCAGAGCTTGGCCTGGTGCTACAGCTGAGGTGCATACAGCCAAAATGTACACCAACGCCCTCAGGTGGGGCCATAGCCAGGACCAGCTGGAGCCTGTGGTTTTTGACATCCATGGAGTAACTGTCATGACATGGTGGGACAAGTGACCCAGCTTGGGGTGCTGCAATGGATGGGTACAGGCTTTTCAGGAGAGACAGGCTGGAAGAATGAGGAGTGGGGTTCCCTCAAAGTGAAGAAGTTGCTTGGATGTATGGAGTTCCTCTATGTGCAGAGTGACAAGTTGGGTTAGCGCTTGTGAGTGAGGGTCAGAGGAGGGGCCAATAAAGGTGACATCATGGTGTGAGACGAGGAACCTCCAGTCAGGGTGGGGAGTGGGCACTATCTGTTCTAAGACCTCCAAGGATGTCTGTGGATGTAGAAGCCTGGGCCTCACTGGAGACTTTAGTGGCCCTGGCATTTTCTGGAAGGGGAACACAGCAGGATGGAAACAGTCCAGGTGGTTTCTGGAGGGTCTTGGGGGAACTCCTTAGCACAGCTGCCAGATGGGCCAGCAAGGGTAATGCAAACCTGGATCTGATACTTGCCAGCAAGGCAGAGCTGGCCAGGGAACTGAAGGTCAGTGTAAGCCTTGGCTGTCTTGACCCTGAAATAGGGGGGGTCGAGATCTCAAGTAGAGTGAAGAAGGAAAATTGGAGCCTGCAGATTCTGGACATTAGAGTTAAATGTCTGAAGTTGTATTTACATAGAGGGAGAGAAAGTGCCATGTGTTTGCTGGTCCATGTCCATGGACTATGAAACAATAATGAGAATTTACAAAGTTCTGAAAATGAAGACTTCTTACACCCTTATTATAATGAGGTATTTCCTGCATATGTTTCAACTTCTGCCTAACATCTTCATAGAATCATAGAATGGTTTGGGTCAGAAGGGACCACAAAGATCATGTAGTTCCAACCCCCCTGCCACAGGCAGGGACACCTTCCACCAGACCAGGTTGCTCAAAGCACCATCCAACCTGGCCTTGTACACTGCCAGGGAGGGGACAAACACAGCTTCTCTGGGCAACCTGTTCCAGTGTCTCACCATGCTCACAGGAATGAGTTTCTTCCTATTATCTAATCTAAATCTACTCTCTTTCAGTTTAAAACCATTCCCTCCTCGTCCTATCACTACATGCCATTGTAAAAAGTCCCTCTCCAGCTTTCCTGTAGGTCCCTGCAGGTACTGGAAGGCTGCTGGAAGGTCTTCCCTGAGTCTTCTCTTCTCCAGGCTGAACAAGCCCAACTCTCTCAGCCTGTCTTCAGAAGAGAGGTACTCCAGCCCTTTGATCATCTTTGTGGCCTCCTCTGCACTCACTCCAACAGCTCCACGTTCTTCTTCTGTTGGGGGCCCCAGAGCTGGACACAGTACTCTAGGTGGGGTCTCATGAGAGCGGAGTAGAGGGGCAGAATCCCATCCCTTGACCTGCTGGCCATGCTGCTTTTGATGCAGCCCAGGACACGGTTGGCTTTCTGGACTGCAAGTGCACATTGCCAGCTCACGTTGAGCTTCTCATCAACTAACACCCCCAAGTCATTCTCGTCAGGGATGCTCTCAATCTGTTCTTCGCCCAGCTTGTATTTATGCTTGGGATTGCCCCGACCCACGTGCAGGACCTTGCACTAGGCCTTGTTGAACTTCATGCAGTTGAACTCTATCTTCCTTCACGGGTTGATGCAGTTGCCCACACAGAGGTTTCCACCACCTCCAAGATTCCCAGGAGTAGCTGAAGCCCACACGTGGTACTGGGAAATGTGACCCAGGGCTGACAGGAGCCTTTCTGGAACAGGAGCTGGTAGACAGGTAGACCAAAGCATCTCAGTTGAGACAACTCATCTCTCTCCCTTGAGTAGAAAGGGAAGCCTGGAGAATTGCACCCAGCTGTCCAGCGTTGGAGGAGAATGAGAAATGAGTGAGTCTAGATGTTTCAGAGTGGACTTGAAGACGCTCCTGAAACCCAGATATGTTGGAATTAGTGCAGGTTTGGCTATTCCAAAGAGAGTATTTAATTCACTTTGTCTCTTTGCTTCCCTCTGTGAATCGAGAGAGAGCTCATGACTTCAGCGTGTGACTCGCTGTGAGTAAATATGGCCAAACAACAAACGCCGTCCGGGGCAGGGAGTGCTTTGGGGGTTCTTGGGATCTGTGCTTGACACAAAAAGGTGTTTTCTGTTGGTCTCAGGCTATCCACAGTGGGAAGTGGACTTCAGAAGAGGTGATGTGGACTCAATACAGAGCAGAGGAGTGAATTATATTTTTTATTGAACTGTATCCTCCTCTGGTTTTGTTTTTTTGGCAATTAAGAAAGATTCATCTGTGTCTGAGAGCAGCTTGTTCTCCAAATAAAACAGGTGGAAACTGGTGCCCATGGGCTGAAACATGCAGCTACAGACATCATTGGAGAAAGCTCAGCTGTGAACAAGGCTGCTTTAGTCCCAGATGGTTGTTGAGAAACGTGTGAGTTGGGGATTGGGACAAAGACTGCTCATAGAGTGTCTGACATAGTGGACCTTGGCTTCGTTATGTATTCAGAGTCCAACGGGAGACGCTCAGGATCAATATCAAATAGTTTGCTGGTATCACTTAATGCGTAAGCAGAAAAAACAGAAAGAAATGGAAAAGGAATAAATTGTTTCTTAATAATATTAAGTATTGAAAACTTTTCACTTTGACTACACTCCTGAAACCTCTCAAATTCACCAGATAAGAACAGAATCACAGAATCACAGAATCAACCAGGTTGGAAGAGACCTCAGGGATCAGCGAGTCCAACCGTTGCCCCTACACCACCCTGTCAACTAGACCATGGCACTAAGTGCCATGTCCAGTCTTTTCTTAAACACATCCAGAGATGGTGACTCCACCACCTCCCTGGGCAGCCCATTCCAATGTCTAATGACCCTTTCTGAAAAGAAATTCTTCCTGATGTCCAACCTGAACCTCCCCTGGCAAAGCTTGAGGCTGTGCCCTCTTGTCCTATCGCTAGTTGCCCGGGAGAAGAGGCCAACTCCCACTTCACTACAACCTCCCTTCAGGTAGGTGTAGACTGCAATAAGGTCACCTCGGAGCCTCCTCTTCTCCAGGCTAAACAACCCCAGCTCCCTCAACCGTTCCTCGTAGGTCAGACCCTCCAGACCCTTCACCAGCTTGGTCGCCCTCCTCTGGACTCGCTCCAACACCTCAACATCTTTCTTGAAGTGCGGGGCCCAGAACTGAACACAGTACTCAAGATGAGGCCTCACCAGTGCCGAGTAGAGAGGGACGATCACTTCCCTAGACTGGCTGGCTACACTATTCCTCATAGAGGCCAGGATGCCATTGGCCTTCTTGGCCACCTGGGCACTCTGCTGGCTCATGTTTAGCCGGCTGTCGATCAGCACCCCTAGGTCTCTTTCCGCCGGGCCGCTTTCTAACCACTCTTCCCCCAGCCTGTAGAGCTGCATGGGGTTGTTGTGGCCGAAGTGTAAGACCCGGCACTTGGTTCAACAAGAACAAGTGCCGGGTCTTACGCTTCGAGGAACTGAGGAATTAGCACAGTTACGCCCAAGACTTGGCTCGTTGGTGATTTTGTATGTTAATGAACCCTCTAGTGCCGAGTTCCTGAACTGCAGATCCTGAAAAAACTTGAACGGGCCTCTAGAGAAGGAAAAGTCAGCAGTAAACCTCCAAGTTTCTGAGGGTGTTAGTGAGCCCCACTGAGGGCCATCACTGAAGAGGCCATGGAAGGAATGACCAGAAAAGGGACAACCCCTGGGGGCTGGTGAAGCAGGAAGTCAGAGGCACTGGTTAAATATTGAAAACCGAAGTGCAGGCGACTATGAAAGCCCTTGACGAGTTTCACCAAGCAGGATGTTCAAGCACTGACCCCACACACCCTAGAAATGGGGATCCTTTCCCTCATGGGATACTCAGGGCTCAGGAACCATTTCTGTGTAGCTGCCTGTTGTGTCACAAGTGCCTCAGCAACTGATACGGCAGGAGCACGCTCCAGTCTGGTGCAGGTGCCTGTGATGACATCAGTGGCTGAGTAGCTTTTTGGGTACGAATGAACACCTGGTTTGTGCAGGTGCTTGTGATGTCATAGGTGGGTGAGTAGGAGACAGGGGAGGAGCAGGCCCTGGCTTGTGTAGGTGCTTCTGATGCCACTTTTAGCTGTTGATAGGGCCAGGAGTCTGCAGCTGGCTGGTGCACCTGCTTGTGATGGCACTGGTGGCTCTGTAGCAGTTACGGCAGGCGCGTGCAGCTGGCTTGTGCAGGTACTTATGATGTCACATGTGCCTGAGCAGGTCATAGGGCAGGAGTATGCACCTGGCTTCTGCAGCTGATTCTGATGTCACTGATGGCTGATTGGGTGCTAGGACAGAAACACATCCCTGATTTATTCTGGTTCCTGGGAGGCCACAGTTGAGCGAGTAGCCAATAGGTGCGGAGCAGGACCCCGGGCTGTGCAGCGGCTCGTGATGTCCCTGGTGGCTCTGTACCTGTCAGGGCAGGAGCCTGCAGCTGGGGTGTGCAGGGGTTTGTGGCGTCACGTGTACATGAGCAGGCGATAGGGCTGGAGCAGGAACCTTCTATGTGCGGGTGCATGTGATGTCATAGGTGGGTGAGCAGCTGTTAGGGCAGGAGCATGCAGCTGCCTTCTGGAACCCCCAGGCTCCCAGTAACACCAGTGCTCCCAGTAACACCAGTGCTCCCACTAACCCCAGTGCTCCCAGTAACACCAGCACTCCCACTAACCCCAGGGCTCCCAGTAACCCCAGGGCACACAGTAACTCCAGGGCTACCAGTAACACCAAGGTGCCCAGTAACACCAGTGCTCCCAGTGCTCCCACTAACACCAGGGCTCCCACTAACCTCAGTGCTCTCAGTAACACCAGTGCACCCAGTAACACCATGGTGCCCAGTAATACCAGTGCTCCCAGTTACACCAGTGCTCCCGGTAACACCAGGGCTGCCACTAAAATCAGTGCTTCCAGTATGCCCAGAAAACCCAGTGTTCCCAGTAACATCAGGGTGCCCAGTAACACCTCTGCACCCAGTTACACCAGGGCTCCCAGTAACCCAAGTGCTCCGAATAACACCAGGGCTCCCAGCAAGACCAGTGCTCTCAGAAACATCTGGGAACCCAGTAAATCCAGTGCACCCAGTAATATCAGTGCTCCCAGTAATCCCAGTGCTTCCAGTCTGCCCAGTAACCCCAGTGCACCCAGTAACCCCAGTGCTCCAAGTAACAGCAGTGCTCTCAGTAACCCCATTTCTCCCATTGCCTCTAGTGCTCCCAGCAACCCCAGTGCTCCAAGGGATCCCAGTAACCCCAGTGCACCCAGTGACCCCGTGTTCCCAGTAAACCTAGTGCTCCCCAGGCTCCCAATAACCCCAGTTCTCCCAGTCTGCCCAGTTACCCCAGGACGCCAAGTAAACCCAGTGCACCCAATAAACCCAGTGTTCCTAGTAATCCCAGCACTCCCAGTAACACCAGGGTGCCAAACACAACCAGTAACACCCCTGCACCCAGTAACACAAGGACTCCCAGTACCACCAGGGCTCCCAGTAACACGAGGGTGCCCAATAACAGCAGTGCTCCCAGTAGTCCCATAAAAAGCAGTGCTGAGAGAACCCCAGGGCTTTCAGTCTGCTCTGTAATCCCAGTGCTCCCAGTAACACCACTGCACCCAGTAACACCTGGGCACCCAGCAACACCAGTCAGCCCAACGCGCCCAGTTACAACAGTACTCCCACTAACACCAACACTCCCAGTAAACCCTGTGCTCCCAGGGCTCCCTGTAACCCAGGGCGCCCAGTGCCCCCAGTGCTCCCTGTAACCCTAGTACTCTCAGTCTGCTCAGTAACCCCAGGACGCCAAGTAACACCAGTGTTCCCAGTAACCCCAGTGCTCGCAGTAACACCAGGGCGACCAGTAACCCCAGTGCACCCAGTAATCCCAGTGTCCCCAGTAACCGCAGTGCCACTGAGGAGAAGGAACACGCCTCCACACAATCCAATGTGAATCAAAGTGAAGACATTTATTAAGCATAAGCTGTCCCTTTTATACATTTTGTACTTTCCCTGGCTGTAAGCATGTGCATTGCTATTCGTTAATATTACTAAACATACTCTTCTTTGATGTGTTGATTGGTCACTGCTCTGCCACTGGTCCTTCCTTAATTGGCTCCATCAGTTCTTGTTTCTTCTCCTCCGTGTTCGGCTCCCACCGGCTACTCCCTCAATTCTTGTTTGCTCAGCTGCTGTTTTTCCTCATCTCTCGAAGGTCGGCTTGTTGACACTAGCTACATGAATCTTCTCACGCAGCTAGGCCTTCACTCCATACTCTCATACTTCTGGCTCATTACATGACCATTCTGCTCCAAAAACCCCTCTACAATTCCCCCTTTCTTTTCTTGAGCCAGAAAGGCCGTGTTTATTGTCCGCTGCAGGGCCCTTTGCAAGCAGGAGAATAAACATGGTAATACAAGGATGATAATACAAATCACGAACAATCCCATCAATAGCATTTTAATCAATCCGACCAGCCACCCTCCAATTCCCAAATTACCCAACCAGTCATCCAGGAACCCATGCTGTTCCCGTATTTTCTGTGTGGCATCCATGAGCTCTTTGATCTGCTTATGAATTGACCTGGAATGATCGTTCAGATCCATGCAACACATCCCATCAAACTCCTGACATCCGTGACCGTGCACTAATAATAAAAAATCTATAGCAGCTCTATTTTGTAAGGTAGCATGTCGGATACTATCTACATCATTGGCTAATGTTCCTAAAATTCTAGAAGTTTGATCAGCTCTTTTTGCAACCCAGCAAGCTAAATTTCGCAATTGTGTTAGTCCTTGTGCAGCAGCCACACCCGGTGCAAAAATAGAAGAAAGAACTACTTTGGTCCTAGACCATAGTTCTACCTCATCTTTACATTCTTTCCCTAAGGTAGTGACACTTCTTTTAATCTTGTGTAGGTTAGTGTGATTTAATATGACCTTTCGTGTAGGCATTAGTAAGCTTAATTTACCTATGGTACACGGACCTCCCAGTTTTTTACTGGGCAGCCCTGGCCAAGCCCTATCTCCACAAATTAGGAATAAACCTTCTGGTAATTTTCTAGGCATGGCCAAATCCGGTGCTGGCTCTGTTCGACTACGCCCTACGTTTGCACACCAGATAGATTCATTTTGCCACAATGGATTACTGGGTGTGACATTTTGTAATCTCTTTATGTCGTTCTGATAAATGTTTGATCCCTCTGTGTAATTGAAAAACACACAAGATTCTGCCTCTAAAGTTCCTAGGATGTCAAGTTCTTGGGGCTCTAAGGGACTGACAGGCAAGCTATCGTCCCATAAATCCCAATGTTCGCCACATTTCATTGCATTCTCACAGAGGCTCTGTTTCAGCACATTCAACCCTGCCACTATCTCCTTACTTTCAGATCTGCTTAAGGGGACCCCCACTAGAAATGTATGAAAGGGTTGTTCAGGCTGAGCTAAGGAGGCACAAAACTGCGTCTGGTTCAAGCTCCGCATCAGAGTCACCCAAACGTTGTGACTCCCCTTCCATGGTGTAGGTGGAAGGACTATCGGTTGATGACCTTTTGTCAGGTCCAGGATCCAAAGCAGGCTTAACACTGAAAAAACAACCCCTTGCTTCATCATGCCTGCGCCTTTTGCTCCCTTTTCTATACCTCCCACGCAAACCTTTTTTCACACTTCCCGTAGTCAGGGCACTGGATCTCTCGAGAGGTCAGTGTTCCGAGGCAGATCCTGAGTTGGCTCCTGTAGTTCAGGTTGTTTTTGTAGCCACGGCTTCACCCACTTAGCTGGTACCCATTTGGCTCCTGTATCTGTAACGACACATGCATACCCTCAACCTAACGTTATTAATTTCATTGGACCTTCCCACACACCAGTCACCCCATTTTTTACCATCACTTTGGCTTGTTCCTGTTCTTTCTGAAAAGCCTCCATACCTCCCTTTAACCCTGCACCATGTTTTACTGCTGGAGGTACAGAGTAGTCCTGTGGCAAGCGTAAAAAGTTTAGTACATAAAGCGCTTTACACAACCTGTCAGGAGGAGATAGCCCTGGCTCTCCCCCTTTTTGTTTTTGTAAAAGGTGTTTCAGAGTTTGATTCATGCGCTCCACAATAGCTTGTCCCGTTGGTGAATGTGGGACACCTGTTATATGTGTTATACCCCACAGTTGGAAAAAGTCCTGTGTGGCACGTGCCACATAGCCTGGGCCGTTGTCCGTTTTAATCGTCTGTGGAATGCCCAGGGCTGCAATAGCAGAACGCATGTGTCGTTGAATGTGTTTGCTGGATTCGCCTGTTTGTGCTGTAGCCCAGGTAGCAAGGGAGAAACAGTCAACACTCACGTGGACATATTTCAGCCGTCCAAATTCGGGGATGTGTGTTACATCCATTTGCCATATCTCCAACGGTCCAGTACCACGGGGGTTGACACCAGGTGCTAAACCACCCCCAAGATGTTGACAGTCTGGACAGGACTGGACTATCCCACGTGCATCTGCACTGCGTAGCCCAAACTGACGCCGCAGTACCTTAGCAGATTGATGGAAAAAGGCATGAGATCGTTGTGCTTGAGCGAAGCGATCAATTGAAGGCGCAGCCCAGGCAGGTGCGACAAGTTTGTCTGCCCGAGCATTGCCTTCAGCTAAGCCTTCCAGGAGTCCTGTGTGACTACGGATATGTGTGATGAAATATGGATGCAGTCGCTCTGTCAGCAAAAGCCATAATTCATGAAAAAGTTGGTATAGTTGTTCATTAGCTATCTCTTTGAGCAGAGCACGCTCCATCCTCTGGACAATCCCTACGACATATAAAGAGTCACATACCACATTAACAGGTGCTGTGTTCCATCGCCTGAAGACCTCCACCACAGCTCGCAATTCTAATTGTTGTGTAGACCCTTGAATGTCAGATAAAATTACATCATGCCACTTCCCATTGTCTAACCATGTTAGTGCTGCTTTTTGAGCTTTGCCTCCAGCATCTGTAAAAACGGTGACACCACTGACCGGACGTTCTGACCTTTTTGGTTATTCTTCCCATTGACCCAATTGCAGCACGGAGAAGTATTTGTGAGGGGGTAGATGTACCTTCAACTCGCCCCTATAATCCAATAACGCAACTTGTAATGGTATGGAATTTTGTAATGCCCATTGTAGATACTCTGCAACCAGTGGAATAACCAAAAAAGCAGGTTCGACGCCTGCTATCTCTACAACCCTCTGCCTTCCTTTCATTACAAGTTGTGCTATGGCCTCTACTTTCGTAGTGATGGTACGTTTTGGTTGCATAGGCAAAAAGATCCATTCCAGCACATGTAGAGGATCCTTGTCAGTCACCCACTGCATAATTAATGCCAGGGGGTGGCGATCGTGATTGATAACCAATACTCCAATACTGTAATCTGGGTCCCAACGGTGAGTGTATGCCATAGCTATTTTGGTACTCAGGTGTTTCAATGCCTGCTCAGCTTCCTGTGTCAATGTGCGGGGGGCATCTGCACCGCTTCCTCCCTTTAGCAATTGCATCAAAGGTGCCAGTTCAGCATTGGTGAGGCCACACAGGGTTCGCACCCAATTGAGGTCTCCCAACAGTTTTTGTACATCATTTAAAGTACTGATATTCACACGAATTTCTAGTTTTTGGGGTCTAACAGTTGTTTTGGTAATTTCCCACCCAAGGTACTTCCAGTTTTCCTCCTGTTGTACCTTTTCTGGAGCTATTTGCAATCCACCTTTTGCTAGTTCAGTCTGCAGTGTATGAATCAATTGTTTTTTATCCAATTGTTTCCCTGCTATTAGAATGTCATCCATATAATGGTATATAATCAAATTTGGAAAATTCCTTCGCACAGGAGCAAGTGCCCAGGCCACATACATTTGACACATTGTCGGTGAATTTTTCATTCCCTGTGGTAACACAACCCAATGATAGCGTTTCATAGGTGCAGCTTTGTTCACTGATGGCACCGAAAAAGCAAATTTCTGATAGTCATCAGGGTGCAAAGGGATGGTGAAGAAACAATCTTTTAAGTCAATGATTAAAATGTCCCAGTCTTTAGGGATCATATTGGGGGATGGGAGCCCTGGTTGTAGGGTTCCCATATCATCCATGACCTCATTGATTTTTCGAAGGTCATGTAACAAACGCCATTTGCCACTTTTTTTCGGAATAGTAAATATTGGGGTGTTCCATGGGCTTGTTGTGGGCTCAATATGACCTTTTTCCAGTTGCTCCTGTACCAAGCTTTCGAGGTGGGCGATTTTTTCTGCAGACAGCGGCCATTGATCAACCCAAACTGGGGTTTCTGTTTTCCAGGTTAGTTTTAGGATTGGTCGCCCTTCATCAATGGCCGCCTCTAAAAACCCTCACTGTTAGTTACCAAGCGTGCCCCTAATTGACTTAATGCATCTCTCCCCAGTAAACAAATGGGGACAGGCATCACATATGGTCTTACTGTACAGGTACTCCCATCCTGCAATTTGCAACAAATCACATTTGTACTGATTTTAGTGGTCTGTATTCCCCCGACCCCCAAAATGGGCGTAGGGGGGATCTCCAATGGCCACGAATGAGGCCACGCTGCTTGACTGATTATTGTAACGTCTGCTCCAGTATCAATCAGCATAATTACCACGCAAGTTTTCCCACCAGGTTCTTTTAGTGTTACCCGTTCTGTTGGTTTTGCCTTGCTGATATCCATTGCCAGATAAATGTCAGCCTGGCCTGTTGATCCAAAACCCCCAGCCCCTCTTATCTGATTCCCAGCTGTGGGCACAGCTGATTTAAAGGGGACCAGTTGTCCAATTTTTTCTCCTTTGGGTATATGAATTGGTGGCAGGGGGGTCCATACCATAATAGATATGACCCCTGTAAAATCGGCATCGATTATACCGGGTAAAACGAAAAGACCTTTTCGGGTCGTAGAGGATCGCCCGATAAGTAAGGCACTCAACCCGTGACCCAGTGGGCCTTTCATATCGGTGGGTATACATTGCACTTGCGGGTCTATCAGAGTCACCTCTACTGCTGTGGCAATGTCGACCCCAGCACTCCCTCTTGTGGCGGCGGCGACGCCATCCAGGCAGCCCGGGTGGAAGACCTGTTTTGTGTCATCGCGCTGGGTCTCCTCGCGCTCGCCCCCCCGTTTCCCAGCCGAGTTCCCTGCTTAGTGAATCTAGATCGGCATTCATCTGCACGGTGACCGTATTTCCGGCAGCGATTGCAGGTCCCTGCAAACTCGTGACTTTTTACTCGGCATTGAGCCTTAAGGTGTCCCGGTTTGCCACAGTTGTAACATTTTGGTCCCTGATCGCCTCTCCCTGATCGTACTAGAGGTTTCACCGCAGCCGCAAAGGCTGACGCCATGTATCCTGCTGTTTCTTCCGTTGTTCCTACGTGCTCACACGCATCCATCATTTCTGCCAGGCTAGAATTTTTGGGTAATGTCTGTAAAATGCGCTTACAAGTAGGATTAGCATTGTCGACTGCCAATGACATTAGCAACGCCTCTCGAGCTACATCGGTCAGCGATGCCCTTTCCAATGCTTCACGCAATCTTTCTAAAAATGTCATATAAGGCTCAGATGGACCTTGCCTTATTTTTGTATAGGCAGGAATTACTTTCCCATCTTCTGGGAGGGTTTTAAAAGCCTCTCGGGCTAAGGTGGCAGTAAGTGCCAAGGCTTCTGGTCTAAGTCGTGCCTGTCGTTGTGGATCACTAAACTGCCCTTCTCCCACCAGTTGGTCAAATGTTATCCCTAAAAGAGGATCATTATCTCCCCTCCCCAGGTTTTCCACCGCTGCAGCCTGTGCTGCGTCATGCCACCTCGTCCGCCACAAGAGTTCCTGCATCGGGGTTAAAATCATCGCCATCAATTGCTTAAAATCAAAAGGTGTTAAAAGCATAGACATAAAGATACTATTTATAAATGCTTGGGTATAAGGTGCATGCAACCCATTTTGTTGTACCGCTTTCCGTGCCTCCTTAACAATCTCCCACTGTAATCCTACCCAGCGCGGTGGTTCTCTCCGATTTCCCAAAATAACTGGGAAAGCTGTGGGCAGAATCTCCCCCTCCACTAGCGCATTCCGTATAACTCCTCGCCACCGTAATCGTGGATCGTCTCCTCCCCCGTCCCCCATGACAGAGTGCATACCAACATTCCCATCCATATTTCTCACGCGGCTAGTCCCAGCCGCCTCAGCACCCCCCCCGGCCCCCCTGGCCCCCCCGCGTAGGCGTTCCCTTTCTTCTTCTCTCCTCTGCTCCTCCTTATGCTGTCGCTCAGTTAAGGTCGTCTGTCTTTCCAGGTCTTGTAATTTTGCTAACAATTTTTCCGCCCAAGCCACCGGATCCTTAAATTTCCCTGGACCGCCGGCAGGCGATGGGGGAGACGACGGGGGCAGAGGGGGATATTCGTATTCGGCGCGATTTGCGAGATTGGCGGCTTCGCGGAGGCTTGAAGGGTGGGGGGGTGGGCTCGGGTTGATGCTCATCAACCTCCATTTCCTCCGGTTTAGGGGGCTCCCCTGTTGGTTTAGGGGGTATTTCAATTTTCTCCTGCTCTTCTGGTGGTGCGGAGGGGTTTGAAAAAACCGGTATTGGCGGCTGACCAAAAACACAAAGACCTCTCGCCCCAGGGTTAACCTCTGTTGGACGCAGAGCCGTAAAAGCCCCTGCTGCAACAGCCCTCTCTGCTTTCATTTCTTGAAGAGCAGTAAGAACAGGCCTCCATGCAGTTGCCAGTTCTATTGCCTCCTTTTCCCCACTGCTTATTGCTTCCCATAAACCCTTTCCAATATCTTCCCAAGTGTCCACCTTAAAAGCGCTCTGGGGGTCCGAAGGGAACCCATGCTCTCGACAACAAACTAACAGTCTCCGGAGCAAATGCTCATCATGTTTCACTCCTCTCTTAGAGAGGATATGTAGGAGAAGCCTTACTATCGCACTTTCTTCTTTAGAAATATTTTGGCCCATCTCCTTTTTCCCCCGGCTGCTCACCTCACTAAGTGTCCCGTTGCAACGTTCTTTTCTTTTCTTGCGAGTCGTCCTCCGTCTCGCCCCGGTCTTCAGACCTGCTGAGCCGTACTCCAGCCGGTGTACCTCCTTCTGGGCTATTCCCCGAACTTGCCGTCGATCAGCGTCTCATCAGGGTCACCATCTGAGGAGAAGGAACACGCCTCCACAAAATCCAATGTGAATCAAAGTGAAGACATTTATTAAGCATAAGCTGTCCCTTTTATACATTTTGTACTTTCCCTAGCTGTAAGCATGTGCATTGCTATTCGTTAATATTACTAAACATACTCTTCTTTGATGTGTTGATTGGTCACTGCTCTGCCACTGGTCCTTTCTTAATTGGCTCCATCAGTTCTTGTTTCTTCTCCTCCGTGTTCGGCTCCCACCGGCTACTCCCTCAATTCTTGTTTGCTCAGCTGCTGTTTTTCCTCATCTCTCGAAGGTCGGCTTGTTGACACTAGCTACATGAATCTTCTCACGCAGCTAGGCCTTCACTCCATACTCTCATACTTCTGGCTCATTACATGACCATTCTGCTCCAAAAACCCCTCTACATGCCACCAGTAACACCAGTGCGCACAGTAACCCCGGTATTTCCAGTAGCACCAGGGTGCCCATTAACACCAGGGCTCCCAGTAAATCCAATGTGCCTAGTAACCCTATCGCTCCTAGTAACAGCAGTGCTCCAAGTAACTCCAGTGCTCCCAGAGCTCCCAGTGCTCCCACTTCTCCCTGTAACACCAGTGCTCCCAGTAACCCCAGGGCTGCCAGTAACACCAGTGTGGCCAGTAACATCAGGGAGTTCAAGCACACCAGTACTCGCAGTACATGAGGGCGCCCAGTAACCCCAGGGCTCCCAGTAACACCAGTGCTCCCAGTAACACCAGGCAATCAGTAGCACCAGGGCGCCAGGCAACACCAGTGTGCTGTGCTCCCAGTAACCCCAGTGCACTCAGAAACCACAGGGATCCCAGTAACACCAGCGCTCCCAGTATGCCCAGTAACACGAGTGCTTCAAGTAACCCCATCGCTCACAGGACTCCCTGTGCTCCCAGTAACACCAGCGCACCCAGTAACCCAAGTGCGCTGAGTAACGCAATTGCTCCCAACATCACCAGTGCCCCTAGTAACACCAGGGCAAGCAGTAACACCATGGCACCCAGTAACACCTCTGCACCCAGTTACACCAGGGCTCCCAGTAACACAACGGCTCCCAGTAACACCAATGCTCCCAGTAACCCAGGTCTGTCCAGTAACGCCAGTGGTCCCACTAGCACCACGGCTCCCACTAACAGCAATGTGCCCAGTAACCTCAGCGTGCCCAGTAACACCAGTGCTCCCGGTAACACCAGTGCTCCCAGTAACACCAGCACCCGCAGCAACCCCAGTGTGTCCAGTAACACCAGGGTGCCCAGTAACACCAGTGCTCCCAGTAGGTCCAGTGCACCCAGGAGCACTAGGGCACCCAGTAAACCCAGCGCACCCAGTAACACCAGCACTCCCAGTAACACCAGTGCTCCCAGTAACACAAGTATGCCCAGTAACACCAGGGTTCCAGTAACCCCAGTGCACCCAGTAAAACTGGGGTACCCACCACTACTAGTGCAGTCGGTAACACCAGCGCTCCCAGCGCACCCAGTTACACGAGCGCTCTCAGTAACACCAGGACGCCCAGTAACACCAATGCTCCCTGTAACCCCAGTCTGCCCAGCACCCCCATGGCTTCAAGTAACACCAGGGCTCCCAGTAACAATAGGGATCCCAGTCTGCCCAGAAATCCCAGGGCTCCCAGTAACACCTCTGCACCCAGTTACACCAGGGCTCCTAGTAACACCACTTCTCCCAGTCTGCCCAGTAACCCCAGTGCTCCCAGTAACACCCGTGCTCCCAGTCTGCTCTGTAACCCCAGTGCTCCCAGTAACCCTAGGACAACCAGTAACCCCCGCGTGCCCAGTAACTTTAGCATTCCCAGTAACACCAGGGCTCCCAGTAACACCAGTGCTACTAGCGCGCAGTTACACCAGTGCTCACAGTAACACCAGGGCACACAGTAAGACCAGTGCTGCCAGTGTGCCCAGTAACCCCAGTGCTCCCTGTAACCGCAGTGGTCCCAGTAACACCAGGCCTCCAAGTAACAGCAATGTGCCCAGTTAACTCAGTGCTCCCAGTCTGCCCAGTAACACCAGGGCTACCAGTAAAATAGATGTGCCCAGTAACATCAGGGTTCCCAGTAACCACGGTGCTCCCTGTAAAAGCAGTGCACCCATTAACACCAGTGATCCCAGCGCGTCAATTTACACCAGTAGCACCAGGGCACCCATTAACAACAGTGTCCTGTGCTCCCAGTAATCCCAGTGCACCCTGTCTGCCCAGTAACCCTACTGCTCCCAGTAATACCCAGTGCTGCCAGTGCTCCCAGTAACCGAATGCTCCCGGGGCCCCCAGTAACCCGAGTGCTCCCAAAAACACCAGTGCTCCCAGTAACCCCAGTGCTCCTAGTAAGCCCATATAGCGCCCAGTAACCCCAGCGCACCCAGTACCACCAACAATCCCAGAAACACCAGAGCTACCAGTAAACATGGTGTTCCCAGTAACACCAGGGTTCACAGTAACACCAGCACCCACAGTAACCCCAGTATGGCCAGTAAACCAGAGTGCCCAGTAACACCAATGCTCCCAGTAACAGCAGGACGCCCAGTAACAGCAGGGTGCCCATTAACACCAGTGCTTCCAGTGCTTGCAGTAACACCAGTGCTCCCAGTATGTCCAGTGTACCCAGGAACACCAGGGTGCCCAGTAACTCCAGTGCGCCCAGTAACCCCAGTGCGCCCAGTAGAACCAGCGTACGCACTAATACCAGTGCTCCCAGAGCACCCAATTACAACTCTGCTCCCAGCAACACCAGGGCTCTCATTAACACCAGTGCTCCCAGTCTGCCCAGTAACCCCAGGACTCCCAGTAACACCAGGGTGCCCAGTAACACCAGAGCTCCCACGAAACCCAGGGGTCCAAGCAACACCCATGCGCCCAGTAACACCAGGGCTCCCAGTAACCGCAGTGCGCCACGTAACTCCAGGGCGCCCAGTAAAACCATGGTCCCAGCAACAGCAGTGCTCCCATGACGCCCTGTTACACCAGGGCTCCCAATAACACCAGTGCTCGCAGTGCTACCAGTAACCCCAATCCTCCAAGTAACACCAGCGCGCCCAGTAACTCCAGGACACCCAGTAAGGCCAGTGCTACCAGTGCTCCCAGTAACACCACTACTCTCAATAACTCCAGGATGCCCAGAATCACCAGGGTGCCCAGTAGCACCGGTGTGCTGTGCTCCCAGTAACCCCAATGCGCTCAGCCTGCCCAGGAACTGAAGGGACCAAGTAACCCCAGTGCTCCCAGTACTCTGAGTAACACCAGTGCTCCAAGTAACAGTGGTGCTCCCAGTACTCCCAGTAACACCAGTGTTTCAAGTAATCCCAGTGCTCACTAGGCTTCTAGTGCTCCCAGTAACCCAAGTGCACCCAATAACAACAGTGCTCCCAGTAACTGCAGGCCACCCAGTAACACTGTGGAGCCCAGGAACCCCAGTGCTCCTGGTAACACCAGGGCTCCCAGTAAAACTAATACTCCTAGTATGCCCAGACACCCCAGTGTTCCCAGTAACATCAGGGCACCCAGTAACACTTCTGCACTCAGTTACAACAGGGGTCCCAGTAACACCAGTGCTCCCAGACTGACCAGTGTCTTCAGTGCTCCCGGTAACACCAGGGCTCCCAGTAACACTACGGCACCCAGTAACAGGAGGATGCCCAGAAACACCAGGGCTCCCAGTAAAAAAAATGTGCCCAGTAACCCCAGTTCTCCCAGTAACCCCAGCACTCCCAGTAACACCAGTGCTCCCAGTAACACACAATCCCACCATCCCAGCCTGCCTGGGGTCAGAAGGCACCTCTGGAGATCACCCAGTCCCACCCCTGCCCAAGCAGGGTCACCCAGAGCACGTTGCACGGGGCCGCGTCCAGGCGGGTTTGAATATCTCCAGAGAAGGAGACTCCCCCCCTCCCTGGGCAGCCTGTGCCCGGGCTCTGGCACCCTCACACCAAAGAAGTTTCTCCTCACTTTCAGGTGGAACTTCCCGTGTCTCAGGTTGTGCCCGTTGCCCCTTGTCCTGGCGCTGGGCACCACTGAGAAGAGTCTGGCCCCATCCCCTTGACACCCGCCCCTGAGCTATTTGTGAGCGTTGATAAGATCCCCCCTCAGTCTGCTCTTCTCCAGCTGAACAGCCCCAGCTCCCTCAGCCTCTCCTCGGAGCAGAGATGCTCCAGCCCTCTGACCATCTCCGTACCCCTCTGCTGGACTCTCTCCAGTAGTTCCTTGTCTGTCTTGAACTGGGGGGCCCAGAACTGGACACCTTACTCCAGGTGTGGCCTCAGCAGGGCAGTGTAGAAGGGGAGGAGAACCTCCCTCGACCTGCTGCCCACACTCTTCCGCATGCACCCCAGGACACCATTGGTCTTCTTGGCCACAAGGGCACATTGTTGGCTCATGGGGAACTTGTTGTCCACCAGAACTCCCAGGTCTTTCTCCACAGAGCTGCTTTCCAGCAGGGCACCCCCAGCCTGTACTGGTGCGTGGGGTTATTTCTCCCCAGGTGCAGGACCCTACACTTGCCTTTGCTGAACTTCATGAGGTTCCTCTCTGCCCAGCTCTCCAGCCTGTCCTGGATGTTGGTCTGTCTCTGTGAACTGCTCCCTTAGGGCTTGCAGTTACCTGCACATCTCTGACCACCCCTGACACCTTCAATGTCACCAGGCTGGTGTCTGAACAGCCCAGTCCTGCCCTCCATCTCCATTAATCACCATGGGAGCTGAGACAAGGAGCTCACATGCAGGTGCCTGTTTTGTGCCCACCTGAACACCTGAGGCAAGAGGAATCCCACCTCCTGTGGGTTTGTGGTGTGCATGGGAGGGGGCTGAGTTCCCTTCTAGCCACAGGACTACAAACCCACAAATGAGATGCTTCTATTGACTCATCTGCATCCCTTCCCTCAGCAGGGGTAAAGGACATCTCTCTTGGTCATGGTCTGGTTGTCCTGTCTAATGATGGGACAAGGAAATGTCAGTCTCAGACCTCACTCTGTCTCTGAGAGGAGAAATGACACTGCTGGAAAGAAGTGTCTCTCCCCAGCTGAGGGAGGGAACATCAGTGATTGCTTCAGCCTGTTTCACAGCAGGTTCCCCTGGAGCCCCAGGGACACCTGGAGGGAGCCCAGAAGGGACAGAGGAAGAGACACCTTGGGCTGGTCCCTCTGCTGCTCAGCTGGGCTGGGCTTCTGGGATGGAGGGAGCTCATGGCAAGTGGGCAGCGCTGCAGAGAGACAGCTCTGCCCAGGAGCAGCTCCTCTGCAGAGCGCAGCAGGGCTGAGGGCACTGCCTGCAGGCAGCGAGGGGAGAGGAGCCAGGCAGAGAGAGGTTAAAGGCAGTGTGGGGTGGGAGGGTGCTGAGAGCTCACTGGGGGAGAAATCTTCACAGCCCTCGACATGGTAAGTCTCTGGCTGCAGGACAATGCAGGGGCAGTTGCTGGTGGGATTACCTGAAGCTGCTGCATCCCACAGTTTACAGGATCTGTCAGGATGTCTCTCACAGTGTCTCTGTTGTAGAGGAGAAGAACATGCTCCAGAGCAGGGCTTCCCTGCTGTACTGTCAGGGGGACAGAGCATGACGGCTGCCTTCTGCTGGGGACAACTGCAGGGGTGTGCAGCCAGGGGTGCCCAGGGCTGTCCTTGAGAGCAGGGTCCCTGCACCCCAGGGGTCTTTGTGCTGGGGCAGGGACTGTGCTGCCTGCCAGGGTCAGCACTCAGCCTGCCCGGGGAGCTCCCTCTGGTGCTGCAGGGAGAAGCTGTGGGTGGAAGGAGTGAGCCCAGGCAGGGCAGGGTCCTTCTGCTGTTGAGAGGGTGCTGTGTGGGCCAGGGCTGCTCACAGCTCCAGATCAGCACTAGGAAACTTGCAAGGGGATGTTTCAAGAGGAAGGTCAAGGCACAGTTTGCTGTGAAGATAAAGAGATTTCCTGAGTCTGTATTTTCAGTTTCCTATTCTGAGGGCAGGGGACAGGAGGGAGAGTGGGGGGAAAGAGAAAGAGAATTAGAAAAGGAGCTCCCAAGTTTCAACAAGTCATTGAGACTCCTGAGCAGTATCTTTGAGTGGTCAGTAGGTCTGCTAGGAGCCTCCTAAGGTGCCTTCAGCCATTCTTCTGCCCATGGACAGCACCAGCATCACCGTTGCTGGACCCATCAGGGTGTTCTGCCCTTCTGAACCTCCAAACAGGAACACGCACGCAGCCAGTGCCCTGCAAACAGGCAGGTTTGTGTAGGTGAGTGCACTGACATTGCAAAGGGGTCTGTGAGTGCTGACAGGGAAACACCTCCCAGGGGGGAAATCTCCAGGCAGCAGGGATATGATCTGGGAATGAGAGGAAACTAAAACCAGAAATGTTGTGGGAGGGAGAATTCAGAGAGCTCTGTGTGATCTCCTCCAATGCAGACCCCTTCTCTGAGAAAGGCCCCTTGCCTCCTCTCCCACCCACCAAAGCCTCTGCCCTCCGGACCGTGGGGTCCAGGACATGAACCCCCTCCTGTGCAGCCAGAGCTCCAGCAGAGCCGTGGTGCAGCTCTCCAGCCACGTGCCCAGTTCCCTCTGCAGAGCACAGGGGCTGAGAGCAGCTGCCCGGCAATGCTGGTGTGTGGGAGGTGGCGTGCACAGCTGGGTCAGGGTACCGCTGTCCTGAGGGCCCGGCTGCCTCTGCCCTGGCCTCTCCCAGCCACACCCTCACTGGATTTTCCCTTCTTTCTCCACTTGTCTCTGTTATTGCTGTGGTTATTTCATTCTTGCTGCCAGGCTCTCTGGGAGGTGGAGTTTCAGCTGCAGAGTCACACACTGATCTTGGGGGTCCTTTCATGCAGGTGTGTCCAGGGAACAAGTGTCCCAGCTTTCCTCTCACCTGTGGGATCTGGTCAATACAGTCTGTGGGGCTGGGATATGAGCTGACTCCTACTGAGATGCCCTTGTTAGGACACTTGGCTGTCCCCTTGAGATGTCCTTCCAAGCTGTGAGCTGCCCTCAAGGATGCAAACCTATCTCATAGCACCTCTGTTTTATCTTAAAGATCTGTGGAGAACGCAAAGCCTCTGCAACTGAGGAAATGCTGTTGGGTTGGTGAAATAAGGCATGAGTGTCGTGGGCTGGAAGTGGGGTGCTGAGACCTTGAGAAAGGGTGAGACATTCAATGGTTTGCAGGGGATCCCTCTGCTCTCAGCAGTGTCTGGTCATTTTTCAGGGTAACATGAGAGTGTGATAACCCTCCATGTCAGAAAGGTGCAAGCCCAGAGAAACTGAGAAATTGATGGAGTGACAGACCAGCTCCCCTCACTCTGCACTAAGCCACAGGCAATCCTCTTCCTTTGCAGGACTCACTCTGTTCTCCCTGAGTGCAGCAGAAATGCTGAGGGTTTCTGAAATCCAAGAATAGTCACCAGGGAAGATGCAGGGGGAGCTGTGAAAGAACCTAGAACTCTTAAACTGACTTCTGCCCTCCCTGTTCCTTAGCTCTGGTGGTGCAGATGCTGACAGGCCATTAACAGCAGTTTCATAGGACAAAGTTGACCACCAGGACCGGTCCCTGCCCCGACCCACTTCTGCAGAGCGGGGCTGATGATCGAGAGCCCATGGGCAACTGCCCTGCTCTTCATTGCACACTCGGCCAGCACCAACCACGACTCCAGCCACAAAGCTGAAGGAAGGTCTCCTAGAAAAACAGAAGAATGTCTGTGTGTTACAGGGGGGGACACTGTGGGAAATGGCTTTGATTTTGCTTAGAGAAATCTCCCCTAACTTATCACTGTCTTTTTCTCCTATGACAGGTCCCCATGCCCAGCAGCAGTAGATGTCCAACAGCAGCTCCATCACCACGTTCCTCCTCCTGGCATTTGCAGACACACGGGAGCTGCAGCTCTTGCACTTCTGGCTCTTCCTGGCCATCTACCTGGCTGCCCTCCTGGGCAATGGCCTCATCATCACTGCCGTAGCCTGTGATCACCGCCTGCACACCCCCATGTACTTCTTCCTGCTCAACCTCTCCCTTCTCGACCTGGGCTCCATCTCCACCATTCTCCCCAAAGCCATGGTCAATTCCCTCTGGCACACCAGGGCTGTTTCATACCTGGGATGTGCTACTCAGCTCTTTTTTTTTCTCTTCTTGATCACAGCAGAGTATTGTCTTCTCACCATCATGGCCTATGACCGCTATGTGGCCATCTGCAAACCCCTGCACTACGGGACCCTCCTGGGAGGTAGAGTTTGTGTCCACATGGCAGCAGCTGCCTGGGCCAGTGCTTTTCTCAATTCTCTCCTTCACACTGCAAATACATTTTCACTACCTCTCTGCCAAGGCAATGCCCTGGACCAGTTCTTCTGTGAAATCCCCCACATCCTCAAGCTCTCCTGCTCACACTCCTACCTCAGGGAGGTTGGGCTTCTTGTGGTTAGTCTCTGTTTAGCATTTGGGTGTTTTGTTTTCATTGTGCTGTCCTATGTGCAGATCTTCAGGGCCGTCATGAGGATCCCCTCTCAGCAGGGACGGCACAAAGCCTTTTCCACGTGCCTCCCTCACCTGGCCGTGGTCTCCCTATTTATCAGCACTGGCACGTTTGCCTACCTGAAGCCCCCCTCCATATCCTCTCCATCCCTGAATCTGGTGATGGCAGTTCTGTACTCGGTGGTACCTCCAGCAGTGAACCCCCTCATCTACAGCATGAGGAACAAGGAAATCAAGGATGCCCTGTGGAAAGTGATAACTGGATGTTTTTCTGAAGCAATAGAACACTCATCATCTTCTGCAGAGCAGTTATAATGTTACTCATTACAGGCCCATCCTGTCTTCTTTTTTTTTTGTTTTTCTTGGTGGTGTTTTTTTACTTGTGATAATGTTGTCATCCCTTTTCTAATTCAATGTCTACTTTACTTTTCTGACCGAGTGGCTGTGGAAATGGAGAGATGTGCTCTATGTGTTTTTAAACAAAATAAAGGGCCCTTCAGTGACTTTTTTTTTCCTGAGATACTTCCTCAAAGGTCTTTTTGGAGCTGCAGGGACAGTTCCTGGGTGCATGGGTGGAGGGGAAAAATGTCTCAGCATGGCAGCACTGCCAGGGATCACCAGCATTTGATCTTCCAGAGTTATTCTCTTTCCACACTCTCTTATCCCTTGTGTTGGTGTAAGGCCTGAGTGCTCTGGCAGCTTGGTCACAGTTGTGCTGCATGGTAGTCCTGTGACCACAGGCAGGGACAGGCAATGGGCACCTTTGTGACATAGCTGGCCTCCATAACAGTCTTCCCATAAAGAAAGGTGATCTCCTCAGTGCAGTGCCTGAAGGCTTAGGTCTTCTTGCAAAGATTCTCGCAAGAACATGCCCAAGAAAGTGACCTGCAGATGAAAACAACAGTGTACAGCTAAAGAGTGTGGGTGTGCAGGGTTGGGGCACGCAGCAGTGTCCTCACAGCCAGACCTACTGTGAGACACCTGAAGGACCAGCAGAGCTGTGTCTGGTCTGTGCCGATGTTTGTTGGACACCGCAGGGAAGCTGCTCCAGGGCAATCATCATGGACTAGCCCCTCACAACCGCCATTCCCAGCACTGGCCTCTCACACCAGTTTGGAGAGGTTCTTTGTCCCTCCATGGAAGGACACCGAATAAGTAGGTCAAATGTCCATGTTTGCATAATACAGATGAGATGTAAGCATTCACATCATGTGCGTGAGGTGAGATGAACCCAAGTGAACACAAACAGCTCTTCCTTTGAGTTCCATGAAGGCCTGTGGGACAGACAGTGTGTCGAGGTCACTTCACATTGAGAATAACGTATCATGAGAAACCACCTGAATGCAGCCCTGGGATGTGCTTCCTTGAACCGAGGTCCCTCTGTCCATTTCTCATGATGTGGGGCATCTCATACGAGTGCAGAGCAGGAAGATAAACCACAGGGCTGTGGTGTCTCCCATCCTCTGGGAGTGTCAGCAGCAGCAGGCAAGGGAGACACTATGACTCCTGCCTCCTTGTGTAAAAGGGAAGGACTCATCTCTGAACATCCCTGGGTACATAAGGAGTCCATGAGGCCAGCTCAGATGTGGATGCCTGACAGAACCCTGACATTTCTGTGTGTGACTCCAGCAACAAACCCCACTGACCCAGTGAGATTCATCTCGTCTGCCTTGGACAGGCTCATTGCAAGTGCTCCCTGTCTGCTACATCACCCTTGCCTGTGATTCTGGGTTGTTTTCTCAAAAGTGCCAGAGCAATCACTGAGGTTCTGGGGTCCTTGAAAAGGCAGACATCAAACCCATGTTCAAGAAATGTAGGAATGAGTATTGGGAGAATTACAGGTTTGTCACCCTACCTCCGTCCCTGGGAAGGGGATGGGACATGTCCTCCTGCAGCCATTTCCAGGCACTTGAAGGACAAGAAAGGGATTGCTGAACCAAAATGGGCAGGGGAAAGAAAGGCATGTTGTGTGCATGGAGTTTTGCAAGGCCTCAGACATGGTGTCCCGTGGTGTCCTTTTAGGCATAGTGGTGCTTCTGGTCTGAAGAAGTGAACGCTGGGTGGGAAGTTGTCTGGACTGTCAAGCCCAAATATCATCAGGGATACAAAGTCCTCCTTGCAGTCAGTTACTAGTGGCATCCCTCAGTTTTCGTCACTTGGGCCAGCGCTGTTGAACATCTTTATTATCCCCTGTATGATGGGATGGAGCGCACTTTCAGCTGCTTTGTGGATGATGCAAAGCTGGGCGGAGGCCTTGAACAACCTCATCTGTTTAACCTTGCCTTGAGCAGAAGAGTGAGACAAGATGATGTTCAGGGCCCTCTTCAAACCTCAGTTATTCTGTGATTCAATGAATCGTTCCCTTGGAGAGGTTTTTGAAGACAGATGAGAGGTAAGAAGAAGAAAAAGAAAAGAGGCAGAAAAGGATATATAAAAGTTGTCAACATAAATACAGCAGTTCCTGTAAAGAATGTTTCTCCACTCAAACCATTAGTAGGAACTATATTGGACAAATTTGATAAAACAAGCAGACTTTTATCTGGTCAGGTCCTGGGCCATAGGAGGGTGAAGGATGGGTGTGGTATTATGTGGTCAGTTGTGTCTCAGAAACTCATAATCCAGTAGGAAGTGCATGGCTGTGAAGGAGACTGTGAGGTCAGTTCTGTCTCTGGAGGTGACAGGCCAGCAGCAGGAACATGGCTGGGAAAGTACCTCTGCCAAAGTGCCCCATAGGCCCTATCCAGGAAGAGGGCTTGCATATGGGTTGTCATGTCCATTCTGCCTGAGTACATGATGGGACAGCAGCAGGCTCATGGTTGTGTCTATCCGAGAAGCTGAAAGGCCAGCAGCAGTCATGTGATTTAGAAGATGATGGTGAGGTTACTTGTCTGTGGTCAGGTGAAAGACCACAGTAAGGCTAAGAAGTTGGGTTCCCTGCTTGAAGGGCAGTTTCTGAGATGGTAGAGCTTTCCTTGGTGGTAGGAAAAAGCGAGAGAGAGGAAAAATGTCACAAAGTGCAACTTGGAAAGTCAAGACTGGGTATTAGGAGGAAGAAATGTCACTCAAAGTGTAGTGCTGTGGTGCAAGAGGTCACCCAGAGGGAGTCTGGATCAGCCCATGGCTTTGTGTTTCAAAGAACAGACAATGAGGGTGGAGACACATGAGTGAAGATATGGAAATGGTAGGTTGAGAGCAAGATGGGGAAATGAGATCGGTGCCTACAGCCTGCAGGGCAAGAGGGGCAGGTGTAGGACCATGTAGAACAGCCTGTGATGGAGATGGCCAAGGGTGCCGGCAAGGCTGGAAGGCACCAAGTTGTGTGGTGCAGTCAACACGCTGGAGGGAAGGGATGGCATCCAGAGCGACCTTGACAGGCTTGAGTGCTGGGCGTGGGAATACCGCAAGAAGTTCAATGAAGCCAAACGCAAGGTCCTTCACGTGGAGTGAGGCAATCCCAAGCACATATACAGGCTGGGTGGAGAATGGATTGGGAGCAGCCCTGAGGAGAAGGACTTGGGGTTGGTGGTTGACGAGAAGCTCAACATTAGCTGGCAGTGTGCACTTGCAGCCCAGAAGGACAACTGTACCCTGGGCTGCATCAAAAGCAGCGTGGCCAGCAGGTTGAGGGAGGTGATTCTGCCCTTCTACTCCTCTCTCTTGAGACCACACCTGGAATACTGTGTCCGTCTCTGGGGCCCCCAACAGAAGAAGGACATGGAATTGTTGGAATGAGTCCAGAGGAGACCACGAAGATGCTCAGAGGGCTGGAGCACCTCTGTTATGAAGACAGGCTGAGAGTGTTGGGGCTCTTCAGCCTGGAGAAGAGAAGGCTCCGGGGAGACCTCATATCAGCCTTCCAGTGCCTGAACGGGGCCTACAGGAAAGCTGGAGAGGGGCTTTTTACAAGGGCATGTAGTGACAGGATGAGGGGGAACGGTTTTAAACTGAAAGAGGGGAGATTGAGATTAGGTATTAGGAAGAAATACTTTACTGTGAGGGTAGTGAGACAGTGGAACAGGTTGCCCAGAGAAGTTGTGGACGCCCCCTCCCTGGCAGTGTTCAAGGCCAGGTTGGATGAGTCTTTGAGCAACCTGGTCTAGAAGAAGGTGTCCCTGCCCATGACGGGGCATTGGAACTAGATGATCCTTAACGTCCCTTCCAACCAAAGCCATTCTATGATTCTATGAATTTCTGTCCATTTCTTCTTGTGTGTAGGGACGACTGGTGCTGGCACTGGTTGCTTCTATGGTTCAGATGTATCACCCATTGCCAGGGTCTGAGTAGCCGCAGTGCCTATCACAGGGTTTTGAGTAGCCACAGCCACAGGGGTTGGGCAGCTGCATTGCCTGCCACAGGGGTCTAAGTAGCTGCAGTGACTGTCGCCAGGGTCTGTGTGGGCGTTGATCTCCTGATAGTAGTCTTAGATAGTTGTTTATCATTAAATAAGACCTGAATCCCATTGAGGAACATGCTGGTTCCATGCAGTAGGAACTCGCTGGTTTCAGCATCCCAAGGATATTCAAAATTTTCAGAATTCGCAAACACTGTTGTAATTAGCCTGGCAGAGCAGGGGAAGCCGTGGGAAGATGTCTCTGCCGTAAGTCGGCTCCCCGGCGAGAAAAGATAAAAAGTGTAATTATTAACGGTCTGCAGGAGATGGCAGCCGAAGTATGGAGATGGCGGCACTGCTGGCTACAGGTACAGGATGAGTCTCACTCTCGGTGTTACACAGCACAACCGAAGGGAACCTTTGAGCCAGGTTCCAGAGCTGATAACCAGCACAACAGGGAGCAAGTCAGGTGTTACATCCCACAGCTACAACAACAACTTAGGGAGCAAATAAATCAACAATGTGACCAGTGACAATTAAACAATACAATGAGTACTTACAACAAATCTGTTTTAACAGACTGATGAGATCTGTTGTTATCTCAACCATTTGTGCTCCATGTTAGGCACCAAAAAGGGACTGTCGTGGTTTAAACCCAGCTGACAGCTAAGCACCACTCAGCCACTCACTAACTCCTCCCCCCGCCTTGGTGGGATGGGGAGGAAAAGTGCAAAAAGAAAGTAAAACTTGTGGGTGGAGATAAAGACAGTTTAATAGAACAAAATAGAAGAGAATAATAACAACAATAATAATCATAGAATTACAGAATCGTAGGATGGTTGCTGTTGGAAAGGACCTTTAAGATCGAGTCCAGCTGTTACCCTAACACCACCACGTCCACCACTAAACCATATCGCTAAGCTCCACATCTACATGTCTTTTAAATACCTCCAGGGATGGTGACTCCACCACTTCCCTGGGCAGCCTGTTCCAATGCTTTATAACCCTTTCAGTGAAGAAATTTTTCCTGACTTCCAATCTAAACCTCCCCTGGTGCAACATGAGGACGTTTCATCTCATCCTATCTCTTGTTACTTGGGAGAAGAGATCAACACCCACCTTGCTTACAACCTCCTTTCAGGTATTGTAGAGAGTGATAAGGTCTCCCCTTATCCTCCTTTTCTCCTGGCTAAACACTCCCAGTTCCCTCAGCCGCTCCTCATAAGACTTGTGCTTCAGACCCTTCACCAGCTTCGTTGCCCCTCTTTGGATTTGCTCCAGCACCTCAATGTCTTTCTTGTAGTGAGGGGCCCAAAACTGAACACAGCATTCGAGGTGTGGCCTCACCAGTGCCAAGTACATAGGGACGATCACTGTCCTAGTCCTGCTGGCCACATTATTGCCAACACAAGCCAGGATGCTGTTGGCCTTCTTGGCCACCTGGGCACACTGCTGGCTCATATTCAGCTGGCCATCGACCAACACTCCCTGGTTCTTTTCCACCAGGCAGCTTTCCAGCCTCTCTTCCCCAAGCTTGTAGCAGTGTATGGGGTTGTTGTGCCCCAAGTGCAGGACCCGACACTGAGCCTTGTTGAACCTCAGTACAGTTGTCCTCAGCCCATCGATCCAGCCTGCCCATATCCCCCTGCAGAGCCTTCCTACCCTCAAGCAGATCAACAGTCCCGCCCAAGGTAGTGTCATCTGCGAACTTACTGAGGGTGTACTCGATCCCCTCATCGAGATCATTGATAAAGATATTAAAGAGAACTGGCCCCAATACTGAGCCCTGGGGAACACCACTTGTGACCGGCCACTGGCTGGATTTAACTCCATTCACCACAATTCTTTGGGCCTGTCTCATGGTTTAAAGCTGGGCTGGCTATTAAACCTCTCTGTTAACCCTCCTCCTCCCCCCTCACCTGAAAGGAAAGGGAAAAGGGAGAGAGACTTATGGGTTGGAAAGTTAAAACAGTTTTAATAAACTATAATAATGAAAAAGAGTATAATAATAATAGAAATAATCAAATATATACAAATATATACAAAACCAAGATCAAGAGCTTAGAAATCCTCCTCAGGCAGAGCTGCTCCCCCAGCACAGGCAGAGGGGAAAATGCAGTAGCTCCCCCTACCATCACACCTGCAGGCTTTTAACTGGAGAATTGGCAAAGCTGGTACCAATCAGTGGGAGACAGAAGGACCCCTCCCTCCTGGGCCCCACCTCCAGGAGGCAGTGGGTTAGTGATAAATAGGAAAGTGAGAATGACATGTATGGGATGGAGTACCTTGTTGGTCAATCTTGGGTCACCTGCCCTGTCTGCTCCTCCCTGCAGGTGCGACCCCCCTTAGGCTCTTCACTCGTAAGCAGTGAGGAATTTAGCAGTGACCTTGGTTTCTCTAAGACTAATTGGCCTGGTTTGGGCCAAACCAGGACAGCCTGACCATCCAGCCAGTCTTTTGCCCAATGAAGTGTACACTCCAGGAGAGTGCTGTGGGAAGCTCTGTTAAAGGTTTTACTAAAGTCTAGGTACACAACATCCACAGCCTTTCCCTCATCCAGTAAGCGGGTCACCTTGTCATAGAAGGAAATTAGGCTAGTCAAGCAGGACCTGCCTTTCATAAACCCATGCTGACTGGGCCTGATCGCCTGGTTGTCCTGTATGTGTCATGTAATGGCACTCAAGATGATCTGCTCCATAACTTTCCCTGGCACCGAGGTCAGACTCACAGGCCTGTAGTTCCCTGGATCCTCCTTCTGGCCCTTTTTGTAGATGGGCATCACATTTGTTAATTTCCAGTCACCTGGGACCTCCCCGGTTAGCCAGGACTGCTGATAAATGATGGAAAGTGGCTTGGTGAGCACTTCTGCTGGGTCTCGCAGTACCCTTGGGTGGATCCCATCCAGCCCCATAGACTTGTATGTGTTTAAGTGGCGTAGCAGGTCATTCATCATTTCCCCATGGATTATGGGGCCTTCACTCTGCTCCCTGTCCCTGTACTCCATCTCACGAGGCTGGGTACCCAGAGAACAACTGGCCTTACTACTAAAGACTGAGGCAAAGAAGGCATTAAGCACCTCAGCCTTTTGCTTATCCTTTTTCGCTATGTTCCCCCCCTCCATCCAATAAAGGATGGAGATTCTCCTTGGCCATCCTCTTGCTGGTCATTTATTTATAGAAACATTTTTTATTGCCTTTAACAGCAGTGGCCAGATTAAGTTCTGCTTGGGCTTTGGCTCTTCTAATTTTTTTCCCTTCACAGCATCCTGAAATCCTTGTAGTCCTCCTGAGTGGCCTGCCCTTCTTCCAAAGCACGTAAACTCTCCTTTTTTTCTGAGTTCCAGCCAAAGCTCTCTGTTCAGCCAGGCTGCTCTTCTTCCCCGCCAGCACATTTTCCAGCACATGGGCGCGGCCTGCTCCTGTATCTTTAATATTTCTTTCTTGAAGAGTGTTCAGCCTTCCTGGACCCCTTTGCCCTTCAGGACTGCCTCACAAGGGACTCTGTCAACCAGGCTCCTAAACAGGCTGAAGTCTACCCTCTGGAAGTCCAAGTTAGCAGTTCTGCTGACCCCCTTCCTTACTTCTCCAAGAATAGAAAACTATAATTTCGTGATCACTATGCCAAAGATGGCCTCCAGCCATCCTTGTTGGTTGAAGGACCTGACAAGTCCTTCTCTGTTCACAAACAAGAGGTCCAGCAGGGTGCCTTCTCTAGTTGGCTCACTCACCAGCTGTGTCACGAACTTATCTTCCATGCACTCCAGGAGATGATGATAATAATACTAAAAGAATACACAAAACAATTGATGGACAGCACATTTGCTCAGCACCCACAGACCAATGCTCAGCTACTTCCCAAGCAGTGATCTCCCCTAGACAACTGCCCCCACTTTATATACTGAACATGACGTCCTATGGTATGGAATATCCCTTTGGTCAGTTTGGGTCAGCTGTGCTGGCTGTGCTCCCCTCACAGATTCTTGTGCGCCTCCTCACCCAGCAGAGCGTGGGAAACTGAAAAGTCCTCGACTCAGTATAAGCATTACTTAGCAACAACTAAAACATCAGTGTGTTATCAACATCCTTCTCATCCTAAATCCAAAGCACTATGCCAAGTGCTAGGAAGAAAATTAACTCTATCTCAGCCCAAACCAGGACATCCTCAAAGCCCTTTTTCTCCCATGCTCTAATCCCCTCATCTTTAATATTCTCCTAACCCTAAATTAAGCTGTTTAGCTCCTTGGGACAGCAGGGGGATTGTGAGGTCCCAGAGCAGTCACATGCCATTGCAAGAGGAATGTGAGGTTACATGCATCTGATCAGCTTGTAGGCCACAAGGAGGAGATGGATGGGAATGCTATGGTGAGGTCAGTTGTGCCTCAGGATCTCATGGGCCAGCAGGAGCCACAAGGCTGTGAAGGTGGCTGTGAGGTCACTGCTGTCTCTGGAATTGATAGGTGAGCAGCATGAACATGACTGGGAAAGGGCCTGTGAGGTCACAGTATCACAGAATCACAGAATGTTAGGGATTGGAAGGGACCTCGACAGATCATCTAGTCCAATCCCCCTGCCGGAGCAGGATTACCTAGACCATATCACACAGGAACGCGTCCAGGCAGGTTTTGAATGTCTCCAGAGAAGGAGACTCCACAACCTCTCTGGGCAGCCTGTTCCAGTGTTCAGTCCCCCTCACCATAAAGAAGTTTTTCCTCATATTTATGTGGAACCTCCTGTGTTCCAGCTTGTACCCATTGCCCCTTGTCCTGTCAAGGGATGTCACTGAGAAGAGCCTGGCTCCATCCTCATGACACTTGCCCTTTACATAGTTATAAACATTAATGAGGTCACCCCTCAGTCTCCTCTTCTCCAAGCTAAAGAGACCCAGCTCCCTCAGCCTCTCCTCATAAGGGAGATGTTCCACTCCCTTAATCATCTTGGTGGCTCTGCGCTGGACTCTCTCTAGCAGTTCCCTGTCCTCCTTGAACTGAGGGGCACAGAACTGGACACAATATTCCAGATGCGGCCTCACCAGGGCAGAGTAGAGGGGGAGGAGAACCTCTCTCGACCTGCTAACCACACCCCTTCTAATACACACCAGGATGCCATTGGCCTTCTTGGCCACAAGGGCACACTGCTGGCTCATGGTCATCCTGTTGTCCACTAGGACCCCCAGGTCCCTTTCCCCTACGCTGCTCTCCAACAGGTCTGTCCCCAACTTGTACTGGTACATGGGGTTGTTCTTGCCCAGATGCAGGATTCTACACTTGCCCTTGTTATATTTCATTAAATTTCTCCCCACCCAACTCTCCAGCCTGTCTAGGTCTCTCTGAATGGCTGTGCAGCCTTCCGTTGTGTCAGCCACTCCTCCCAGTTTGGTGTCATCAGTTTGGTGTCATCAGGTCACTTCTTTCTGAAGCAGCTGATAGGTCAGCCCTTGACTCATGGCTGGGATATGGGCTTTTAGGCTCACCTCTGCCAGTGTCTCTGACAGGGCAGCAGAAGGCACCTGGTTGGTACGTTGATTGTGGGAATCCCTTTCGCTGGGTACCTGGCAGGCCCATCCAGGAAGAGGGCTTGGATATGGGCTGTCACATCCTTTCCTCCTGAGTACCTGATGGGACAGCAGCACGCACACGATTTGGTTGTGTTTATCCGAGAAACTGAAAGGGCAGCAGCAGGCACGTGGCTTGGAAGATCATGGTGAGGTTACATCTGTCTGGTCAGCTCATGCAGCAAGTCTTGCAGATCCCATCTGTAGAAGGGTTATCCCATTTTTCTCCTGTGATCATGTTTTCTTGGAAGGAAAAATATTCAAGTCATAGTTTCTGCTGCCCCCAAAAAAACTGTTCACATGTGAAATTCTTGAGGCAGTTTTAGATAAAGGGAAGGACATGCAGTTGGGCTGATCACTGGTACTGAGTGGGAGCTTCCTACAGACATTTCATTACAATCAGATTTATCCTGCAACCCAGCAATACGATCTCCGCAACAGAGCCTGAAGGCCAAGCTGTACGTAGAGCACAGCACAGCACAGGCCTGAGTCTACTCAGGTTTACTGTTACATGGATCACTGACTCCTTGACTACAATGGTCTTTGGGTCAGGATCACTGAACTGCCCGAAGAAGGCTGGGAAGAGGATGAGGTGTCTCTAGGCAGCTGGAGAAAGGGACACAATTTTAGGCCCTGATAATCACTGGGGACTTTGAAGACCATGGACCTCTGCTAAAAGAACTCAGAGGGTAGGGGGAAGGTGATCCCTGCTCCAACATGGTAAGAATGATCTCCTGGATCTGGTTTTCACAAGGAGACAAGGCAGGACTGGTGGAAGATGTGGAGGGCAGATTTGGCTGCAGTGTGAGTGAAGTGGTATAGGAGAAAACCCTGAGGGCAGTGAGCAAGACAAATTGTAGCAGGGCTGAGTAGAGAGGAAGGATGACCTCCACCAACCCCTCAGCCCAGGATGCTGTTGTTCACCTTTGCTGCAAAGGTGCAAAGTGAGGAGAGGAAAACCCTTTGGGGAAACCGAATCACAGCCTTCCCACAGCTTCCTGGATATCAGCAAGGAAATGGAGCCAGGCTCTTCCCTGTTGTGCATGGTGGGAGGATGAGGGCCAATGGGCATCAGCTGCAACAAGGGAGGAAAAACTTGCTCCTCATCAAGATGGTCAAGCACTGGAGCAGATTTCCCAGAGACTTTGTGTTATCTAAATCCTTGGAGTTTTTCAAGCCCAAAATGAATAAAGTCCCGAGCAAATTGCTCTGACCCCATAGCTGACCCTGCTGAGAAAAAGGAGAGCGGCCTAAAGACCCTCTGATGTCCCTTCCAGCATGAATGATTCTGCATTTCCATCTGCAACTGATCTTTCTTTTACGATGGGAGGGAAAGCACTCAGGTTCCCAGTGACCTTTGATGTCAGACAGAGAGAAGTTTTGTCACGTGATCTGTGACTTTCTTGTCCCACTCCAGGCATTGCACCTCACATGCAGGGCTGCTTGGCACGTAACCACCAAACAGCCCTGATCATTTCCTTTGCTTCACCTTTTCCTTCTTTTTATCTTCTTTTCCCACTTACAATTTCTACCCGTTGACCATCCTTGTACCCTCCTATGAAAACAGGTCACCTCTCTTTTCTCTTTCCTCCCTGACCCTTGTTTGGCTTCCTTGTACATTCATTTGGGGTTTCTGAGCTTGTCACCATGGCAATTCTCACCTTGGTCAGTAGTTCCATTAAGCTAGTACCTCTTTCTATTATCTGGAGTGTCCTGCAATTCCTCATGCTGTTATCTAATCAGAGGCACCACAACTTTGGTGGGCCATCTGCACACACACATTAACAGCTGTCAAAACAGAGCTTCACTCCAGGGGACCTTGAGAAACTTTGGGATTTGGCAAGAGGAGCCTCAGAAAGTTTTACAAGGAGAAGTTGCAAGTCCTTTATTGGGGGCAGAATAACCCCAGACATGAGGGCAGGCTGGGACCTGAACAGCTCAGGAGTGACCCTGAGGAGAAGGGCCTGGGCGTTACAAGGGATGCCATAGCAGTGAGTGGTGCGTGCTCACAGGTAATAACGCCAACTGCACACAAGGCTGCATTGGGAGGAGTGTGACCACCCAGACAACAGAGTTATCATCCCTCTTGACTCAGCACTGGTGTGATGATATCTGGACTAGTGTGTCTGGTTGTGAGGCTCCCAGGTCTGGAGGAATGGGGAGGAACTGAAGAGGTTCTAGATGAGACCTGTCAGGATGGGATTTGGAGCCCCTGAGGAGAGGCTGAGGGCCCTGAGCTTCTTTAGCCTGGTGAAGTGGAGGCTCAGGGCACTACAGTATTAGCCTGCACCACCTTGAAGGGTGGTTTCAGAGATGATGGAGCTTTTCTTAGCAGTGGGAAGAGAAGGAAAACTCAAGAAAGTGCAGCTTGGAAGGTTCAGACTGGAGGAGACGAAAAGGAAATCCCACTCAAAGGGTAACCTGGTGTTGCAAGAGGTCACCAAGAGGGAGTCTGGATCAGCCCAGACTTTGTGTTTCAAGGAACAGGCAGCGAGAATAGAGAGACACCACTGAAGGTATAGAAATGCTGGAGTGAGAGCTAGGTGGGAAAGCAAGATGGGTGTCTGCAGCCTGAAGGGAAAGAGGTGCAGGCATGGGACAGTGTAGGACAGCCTGCAGGAGAGATGGCCAAGGGCTCTGGCCAGAATAAAAGGCTCAAGAGGACAGAGGGCTTTGTCCCTTTGGCCATGGCAGTTGCCTCTACCATTGAGGCCTACCAGGAGAAATTTTCTTTTGAGGGTCTGGGTTTTGTTCCTCTTGCTTGGAGAGACCAGTCAGTGTCACAGAATTTTCCTACCATTGTCATTTCTCACCCTCACATCTCACTGCCCCCAGGAAGAGCCTTGAGACACGTGTGAGGGACAGAAGCTGCCTTCCCAGGGCCTGGAGGGTCAGGCCTTCGCCTTCCTCCTTCATCAAACAAACCAAAGGGTTTTCTCAGCATTACAGCCACCTGCACAGGGCCTTTGCCTACCTGCAATCACAGCCTCCAATTATCTGCTCTAACGAGTCCTTGGGGAGGCTTTGTCAGTAATGGCCCCCAGTGGGGCCCATTAATACTTCCAGGTACTTTGAGTTTTGCTTCTGACTTCTTGAGCAGTTTCTTCAATCTTCTCTCAGTACCTGAGGTTCAGGGACTCAGCACCAAATACACCAAGGGGTTCGTTAAAATACAGAAAGCCCTAAGGAGCTGTCTCTTCCTCTAATTTTCTTCAAGTCTTCAAGACTTGTACAGCTGATTAGAGAGGTTTCACAGTGTAGTTAAGGAGGAAGATTTCAAAGTGCAGCTAATAAAAATGAGGGGTTTTTTTTATTTTAAATGATATTTTCTATTACTTTTCAGTTTAAAGAAGAGGTGATAGAAGCATTCTCCTAGCAGCTAGGAAAACAGTCCCTTGAGGTCTGACACTGTGTGGACAACTTTGCTCCTCACTTCCCCAACCTCACCATTTCCGTCGTTGGCCACCTGGGACTTAGGTCACTGTTCCTTACATCAGGCTTCTCCACCGAAGTTTGCAGCTGGATGTTACAGCTCCATTGCACCATCTCCCACCTGCTCACCTTTGAGAATTGGCTGCACACAGGCACAGAAGAATTTTTCTTATTTGCATGAAAAGAAAACTACTGCGTGATAGGTTTTCATAAACAATAAACCAGACTCTGTAACCATATGCTGAGTACAAGATGCCTCTAATGAGGTCACCTTTCTACAAGGGATAATCTTATGAGAAATGTTTTAGATAGAGAGATAACAAAAGATAGATATAAACACAATCAAAGAGCTGGCTAAGGAGACAATTAGACTGCTGAAAGACAGGAAATCTCTTAACTACCTGAAGCTCAAAACAGCAGCAGCTGGCAAGTTGAGAGGAACCTGAAGGAACAACTCATAGAATCATAGAAGATCTGAAATTGGTTAAACAGGACTTTTTGAACCCATGTTAACTGTCCCTGATGATTACATTCTCCTCTAAATGCCTTTCAATAGCACCAAGAATCATCAAATCATACAATATCGCGTGTTGGAAGGGACCCATAAGGATCATCGAGTCCAGATCCCTGCTCCTCACAGGACTTCCTAAAACTAAGCCATATGACTAAGGTCATCGTCCAGATGCTCCTTGAACTCTGACAGGCTTGGTGCCATGATTACTTCTCTGGGGAGCCTGTTGCAGTGACCTACCACCCTCTCACTGAAGAACCTTTTCCTAACGTCCAATCTGAAGTTCCTCTAACACAGCCTCATTCCATTTCCTCGTGTCCCATTCCTGGTTGCCAGAGAGAAGAGATCAGCACCTCCCCCTCCGCTGCACCCTTTGAGGAATTTATAGACTGCATTGAGGTCACCCTTCAGCCTTCACTTCTCCCAGCTGAAAAAAAACAGTGACCTCAGCCACTCTTCTTAAGTCTTGCCCTCGAGGCCTTTCACCATCTTGGTAACCCTCCTCTGGACACACTCTCATAGTTTGATGTCCTTCTTCTATTGAGGTGTCCAAAACTGCACACAGTACTCGAGGTGGGGCTGCGCCAGTGCAGCATAGAGTTGGACAATCACCTCCTGCGACTGACTAGTGTTGCTGTGCTTGATGCACTCTAGGATGTGGTTGGCCCTTTTGGCTGCCAGGGCACACTCTTGGCTTGTATTCAACTTGCCATCAACCCAAACCTGCAGATCTCCTTCTGCGGGGATGCTCTCCAGCTTCTCGTCCCACAGTTTGTACGTATATCCAAAATTACCCCCTTGCAGGTGGAGAATTGGGCACTTGCTCTTATTACATTCCATTACGGTTGGTGTTTGCCCATCTCTTTAGTCTATCCACACCTCTCTGTATGGACTCTCTACACTCACGGGAGTCCACAGCTCCTCCTAGTTTAGCATTGTCAGAAAACTTAATGTACATTCGATTCCTGCGTCCAGATCTTTTATAAAACTGTAAAGAGCACATGCCCTAAAACTGAGCCCTGGGGAACCCCACTAGTGACTGGCCGCCAGCCTGATATAACCCCAGTTACAACAACCCTTTGAACCCAACCTGTCAGCCAATTTTTCCCCCAGCGTATGATGGACTTGTCTGGCTGTGGGCTGGACATTTTATCCAGAAGGATACTGTGAGAGGCAGTATCAAAAGCTTTCCTAAAATCCCCAAACACCACATCTACGGGCTTCCCTTGCTCAACTAAAAGGGTGACCTTGTCATAAAAGGAAATTAAGTTGCTTAAGCAGGACTTTCCCCTCATGAAACTATGCTGCCTATGATGAATGACTGTGTCCCGTTCTGGGCTCCCCAGTACAAGAGAGAGATGGAGCAACTGGAGATAGTCCAGCGAAGGGCCACAAAGGGAATCTCTTGTATGAGGGTAGGTTGAGAGAAATGGGACTGTCAGTCTGGGGAAGAAAAAACGCTTTGTGGCTGTATCTACTCCAGTGTAGGTGTAACCACAGGCCACAGTCCTTCAGAGGTGCACCTGCTCCCGTGTGGGTGACTCGTCACAGTCCCTACAGCGGTATAGATGTTCTGGCATGGGCTTAGTGAAAGGCAACTCCCCCTCAGTTGATGTACCTCCAGTGTGAACTTATCCACAGGTCATCATCCGTTTGACCACAATTCACACGGGAATGTAAGCAAGTTCCCTCGCTGCCCTCAAGCCTACTCACTGGCAGGATTAGAGTGAAAAAAGAAGAGCCAGTGATGTGAGGTGCCCTGCGGGACTTCATACTTACAAACAAGGAATGGTCAGGGATGTAACAGTCAGGGGAGTGGAGTGTAAAACCCTGAGAGGAGGGAACAAGGCCAAGAGCAGGACTTCGGGAGAGCAGGCTTTAGCCTTCTACACAACTTGCTTGGAAGAATCCCATGGGATATGGTCCTGCAGAGAAGAGGGGTGCAGAGAGCTGATGGCTAAGGATCTTCTCTTCAAGCTCCAGAATGGTCCATGCCGACATGCAGAAAGTCCAGAAAAGTTGACAGGAGGCTGGCATGGATGAGAAAGGAGGTCTTGACAAAAAACAAGCACGAGAAGGAAGCACAGAGAAGGTGGAAGCCGGTTACCTTCCAGCCTCAATGGTTCTGTGCTGTTGTGCTAAAGAGAGCAAGTTGTGTATGTGTGTGTGCTTGTCTGTGCGTGGGGGAAATTGGGGGATGAGGGGATCGTGGGGCCAGCTCCCAGAGAGACAGAGGGTCTAAGACCAGCTTCTGGAGGTCTCCTTGTCTACAAAGGTCTACATTTTCCACTAATATATCATTGCATAAAAACACCCAACTCTCATTTACCCTTTCTCTGCTGACCCTGCTGTTGCTTGCTTTGTCCCCTCCTTTGGTGTTTTGAGATTGTGTTCATGGCAATTCCTACCTGGGTCTGCAGTGCCCTGCAACTCCTCATGCTGTTCTCTTGTGAGAGACACCACAATCAGGGTGAGCCATCTGCACACAAGCATTGCCAGCTGACCAAATGGAGCTTCAGTCCAGGGGTTCTTGCGAAATTCCGGGATTTGACCAACAGAAACCTCTTGAACTTTTACAAGGAGAAGTGGCCAGTCCTGCATTGGCAGAAAGAACAACCCTGTGCATCAGGGCAGGCTGGAACCTGAAGTGCTGAGGAGTGACCCTGAGGAGAAGGAGCTGAGTACTAGGTGGGACGCCATACGAGCCAGCGGTGCATGTTCACCATGACCAGGCCAGCTGCAGACAGGGCTGCATTGGGGTGAGCACAGCCCTGCAGACCAGGGGAATTATTATCCCCCTCAACACAGCACTGCCAGGGATCTCTGCACAAGGGTTTGTCCTGGTGATCAGCTCCCCACATTGGAGGTCTGATGAGGACCTGAAGAGTGGGCAGAAGAGGTCTGCCAAGGTGGGGTTTGGAACCTCAAGCACATGCCCTGTGTGGAGGGGCTGAGAGACCTGGGCTTCTTTGGCCCTTTTACCCAGTGGTGCAGAGGCTCAAGGCAATACAGGATTAGCCTGAGAGTGCTTGAGGGGTGATTTCTGAGATGGTGGAGCTTTCCTGAATGTTGGGAACAAGCATGAGAAAGAAACATGCCACAAAGTGCATCTTGGGAGGTTAAGAGTGGTCATGAGGAGAAAGAAATTTCACTGCAAGTGCAGTGCTGTGATACAATGGGGCACGCAAAAAGAGTCTGGTTTAGGCAGAGCTTTGTATTGAAACAAACAGCCTGTGAGGATGGAGAGATATCAGTAAGGGTAGTGAGCTGCTCAGGAGAGAGCAAGCTTGGTAAGCAGGGTGGGTGTCAACAGCCTACAGGAAAACAGGCACAGGCGTGGGAAACCATAGGACATGCTGTGCTGGAGACAGCTTGGGGCTCTGGCAAGGCTGAAAGGCCTCAGCACAGCTCAGGTCTCTGTCTCCTGGGCTATGGCTGTTCTCTCTGCAACTCGTGCCTGTGAGGAGATATCTTACCATTAGAGCACCAGGACCTCATTGCCTCCTCGTGCCCACCCGTGAGCCTGGGAGGCATCACACCATGGTCCTGCTCTAGGCATCGCACATCCCCACATCACCCTGCCCCAGGAAGAGCCCTGAGCAACTTTGTGAGGGACAGGATCTCCCTTCACGGAGGCTGGGGTTCTGGGCTTGGCCCTTTGGCTTCATGTAACACATCCAGGTTTCCTCAGCGTCAGAGCCACCTTTCCCTTGCGTTTGCCTTACTGTCATCACTGCCTCCAGTTTTCTGCTCTAACTAGCCCCCAGAGAGGCTTTGTCAGTGATGTCCCTCAGTGGGACCCATTATCACTCCTTGAAACTTTGGAGTTTGCGTCTGCCTTGGACTTCTTGAGAGGTTTCCTCAGCTTCTATTACTGTCTCACTTTATGGACCCAGCACTAAACCCACCTGAGGGGTCATGACAATGCCTTGGGCTGGTCCCTCTGCTGCTGAGCTGGGCTGGGCTCCTGGGATGGAGGGAGCTCATGGCAAGTGGGCAGCGCTGCAGAGAGACAGCTCTGCCCAGGAGCAGCTCCTCTGCAGAGCGCAGCAGGGCTGAGGGCACTGTCTTCAGGCAGCGAGGGGAGAGGACTGAGACAGGGAGAGCTTAAAGCTGGTCGGGATTGGGAGGATGACTGAGAGCTCACTGGAGGAGAAATCTTTGCAGCCCTTGACATGGTAAGTCTCTGGGTGCAGGGCAACACAGATGTAGTGTCTGGAGGCATCTCCTAAAGCTGGCACAGCCACAGCTTATGGGATCCTTGAGGGCTCTTGTTAGGCAATTTTGCATAGGTGTGAAGCCAGGTGTGCAGCCAGGGGTGCCCGGGGCTGTCCTGCAGAGCAATGTCTTTGCATCTCAGGGGCTGCGGGCTGGGACAGGGACTCTGCCACCTGCCAGGGTCAGCACTCACTCTGCCCAGGGAGCTCCCCACGGCACTGTGGGGAAAAGCTGTGGGTGGGAGGAGTGACCCCTGGTAGGGCAGGGTCCTTCTGCTGTTGAGAGGGTGCTGTGTGGGCCAGGGATGCTCACAGCTCCAGATCAGCCGTGGGATATTTCACAGGGCACTTTTCAAGAAGCATATCAAGGCAGGGGCTACCTGTGAGCAAAGGTGCTTGCCAGGGTCGGTGCTTTCCCTTCCCACCTGTGACGGTAGGTGGAAACGTTAACGGAGCTGGCAGGTGTGCACAGGAGAGGGAGACTCCTGCACATTTACAGTGAGTGATGAACAGGTTTTCCAAGGAACCTGATAAAGTCACTTCACCCACCTCAGCCTACAGAAAGCATTAACATCCCCTTTGTGGTCTCTTCAGGGTTGATCTGACCTTCTCTCTAGGACTGGCCAGCACACAGGTGCCCCTGGGCAGTGCCCAGCTGCCAGGAGGTGTCTGCAGGGCAGAGCTGAGCACACAGCAGAGAAGATGGGGTCTGTGAGCAAGGACAGGGAGGAGATGTGGGGACAGAGAAAGAGCTCCCAGCAGAGACAGCTTCAGGCAGCAGAGTGATGGGCAGGGAGTGGGAAGAAAAGGCAAACAAGCACTGGGGGAAGCTGTGTTCAGGAAGCTCTCTTGTGGTCCTTCCCTGTAGAAGTCTGCTGGGCATTGTCTGCTGGGCAATGAGCTGACTCTCCATTGAAGACATCCCATCTCCAGGACCCCTGACTGTCTGCTTTGCCTGTCCTGCTGGGCTTGCCAGCTGCCCTCCAGAAAGGCACAGCTCTCGCGTGGAATCCTAGGGAGTGCTGAGACTTTCCTTGGGGGTCGGCACTCCCCTCTCAGGGTGCTTTGCTTCTCTCTGTGAGCGGTTGTGTCCTGCCCTCTCCATCACAACTACTTGTCTGTGCTGGCAAAGAAGAGTTCACAGACCTGCCCTTTGAAACAGGACTCCCCTGCTTTCATCAGGTCCAGCTGCTTTTTTTCTAAAGAGTAATTTCTGTGTGCAGTCATCCTCGAGGTAGCAGAAGTTAAAGCCCTGGGCAGCTGGGAACAAGACTGATGGACACTGTGGCTCTCGTGACTCTGCACTGAGCCACA
>NW_027167490.1:0-55115 GCF_013368605.1 Nyctibius grandis
GAATGCTAACGAGGAGCAGGATATGCTAATTAATGAGCTACGTAGGCTAATTATATGCCTAATAAGGCGTAGGCTAATGAGCAGTGTATGCTAATGAGGGGCGGGGATTGGTAATGGGGGCTGGAGCTGAAGAGTATATGCTAATTAGGAGCAGGGCATGCTAATTAAGGCTAATTAGAGGTGGGGCGTATGAACGGGGCGGGGCTAATGAGGGCGGCAGAGAAGAACGCCTGGAGTTATGCAAATGACACATGGGATATGCTAATTAGGGAGAAGGAACGAGTGGGATTAGGCTAACGAGGCACATATGCTAATAAGGGGCGCGCATGCTAATGAGGGGGCTGGGCTGACCCACTAATTAACGTCACTCATCACAGGGGGCGGGGCACGCTGGTTATGCTAATTAGCTTATGCTAATATAAAGCTCTAATTAGGTCACACAAGGTTACGCTTAGGACAACGGTATGCAAATGAGGCGTGACCCCAGTGACCCCAGTGCCCCCCCAGTGACCCCAGGTGACCTCGGTGACCCCCCAGTGCCCCTCCCAGTGCTCCCAGTACCCCCCAGTATGGCCCCCCCCCCGGGTCCACCGGGGCCACTTGGGGGGCACTGAGGCATGAAGGGGGCGGGGCTTGGGAAGGGCGTGGCCTAAAGGGGGCGGGGCCTAAGGGGGCGTGGCCTAAGGGGGCGGGGCCTAAAGGGGGCGGGGCCTAAGGGGGCATAGGGAGGGGGCGGGGCTTAGGGAGGGGGCGGGGCTTGAGGGTATATAAGGGAGCCTATGGAGGGGGCGTGGCTTAGGGGAGGGGGCGTGGCTTAGGGGGTGGGCGGGGCTTAGGGGAGGGGGCGTGGCTTGGGGGTATAAAAGGGGGCGGGGCTTAAGGAGGGGGCGGGGCCATGGCCGCCACCAACTGGGACCTGGGGGTCATCGGGGGCTACTTCGGCCTCATCCTGCTCGTGGGACTCTGGGTAATTACCCCCCCCCCCTTAATTACCCCCCCTAATTACCCCCCCCGACCCCTAATTGCCCCCCCCACCGCCTAATTACCCCCCCGGCCCCTAATTACCCCCCCCGGCCCCTAATTACCCCCCCTGCCCCTAATTACCCCCCCGACCCGTAATTGCCCCCCCGACCCCTAATTACCCCCCCTGCCCCCTAATTACCCCACCCCGCCCCCTAATTACCCCCGCCGACCCCTAATTACCCTCCCCACCTCCTAATTGCCCCCCCGCCCCTAATTACCCCCCCTGCCCCCTAATTACCCCCCTGCCCCTAATTACCCCCCCGGGACCCCTAATTACCTCCAGACCCCTTAATTTACCCCCCTGCCTCCTAATTACCCTCCCACCGCCTAATTACCCCCCCCGCCCCCTAATTACCCCCCCGGCCCCTAATTACACCCCTGCCCCCTAATTACCTCCCCCTGCCCCCTAATTACCCCCCCGAGCCCTAATTGCCCCCCTGCCCCCTAATTACCCCCCCTTCCCCCTAATTACCCCCCTGCCCCTAATTACCCCCCCGGGACCCCTAATTACCCTCCCTGCCCCCTAATTGCCCCCCCCGGCCCCTAATTGCCCCCCGACCCCTAATTGCCCCCCTGCCCCCTAATTACCCCCCCTGCCCCCTAATTGCCCCCTCTGCCCCTAATTACCCCCCCTGCCTCCTAATTACCCCCCCGCCCCCTAATTGCCCCCCCGACCCCCTTGAGTTACCTACAACCTCCCCCCCCATTTTCTCCCCCTCCCAGTTCCTCCCAGTTGCTCCCAGTTCCTCCCAGTTCCTCCCAGTTCCCCCCCCCCCAACTGCCCCCCCTGCCCCCTAATTACCCCCCCACCCCCTAATTGCCCCCTCTGCCCCCTAATTACCCCCCCCCACCCCCTAACTGGTCCCCCAGCCCCCTTTTCTCCCCCTCCCAGTCCCTCCCAGTCCCTCCCAGTTGCTCCCAGTTCCCCCCCCCCGGGGTTGTTTTTCTGACCCCGCTGCCCCCTAGCGGGGGGGGAGGGGTTAATCATTACCCACAATGCCCCGGGGCTGGTAATTGGGGGCCTAATTAGCACGGGTCAACTGGGAGGGGGGTTAATGAGTGACTGGGAGCACTGGGAGCACTGGTGGCCTCATACTGGGAGCACTGGGAGCCCTGGTGGCCCATACTGGGAGCCCTGGTGGCCCAATAATGGGAGCCCTGGTAGCCCGTACTGGGAGCACTGGTTGGCCCCATACTGGGAGAACTGGTGGCTCCATACTGGGAGCCCTGGTGGCCCATACTGGGAGCCCTGGTGGCCTTATACTGGGAGCACTGGTGGCCCCATACTGGAAGCCCTGGTGGCCCATACTGGGAGCACTGGTTGCCCTTATACTGGGAGCCCTGGTGGCCTCATACTGGGAGAACTGGGGACCCCTGTACTGGGAGCACTGGGAGCCCTGGTGGCCCTTATACTGGGAGCCCTGGTGGCTCCATACTGGGAGAACTGGTTGCCCCATACTGGGAGCCCTGGTGGCCTCATACTGGGAGCCCTGGTGGCCCATATTGGGAGCCCTGGTGGCCTTATACTGGGAGAACTGGTGGCCCATACTGGGAGGCCTGGTGGCTCCATACTGGGAGCACTGGTGACCCATACTGGGAGCACTGGTTGGCCCCATACTGGGAGCCCTGGTGGCCCATACTGGGAGCCCTGGTGGCCTCATACTGGGAGCACTGGTTGGCCCCATACTGGGAGAACTGGTGGCCCCATACTGGGAGCACTGGGAGCCCTGGTGGCCTCATACTGGGAGAACTGGAGACTCCTATAATGGGAGCACGGGGAGCCCTGGTGGCCCCATACTGGGAGCACTCATGTCTCCATACTGGGAGCCCTGGTGGCCCCATACTGGGAGCCCTGTTGGCCCATACTGGGAGCACTGGTTGCCTTATACTGGGAGCCCTGGTGGCCCATACTGGGAGAACTGGTGGCCCATACTGGGAGCCCTGGTGACTTCTGTACTGGGAGCACTGGGAGCCCTGGTTGCCCTTATACTGGGAGCCCTGGTGGCCCATACTGGGAGCCCTGGCGGCCCCATACTGGGAGAACTGGTGGCCCCATACTGGGAGCCCTGGTTGCCCTTATATTGGGAGCCCTGGTGGCCTCATACTGGGAGAACTGGGGACTCCTGTACTGGGAGCACTGGGAGCCCTGGTGGCCCTTATACTGGGAGCCCTGGTGGCCCATACTGGGAGCCCTGGTGTCCCCATACTGGGAGCCCTGGTTGCCCCATACTGGGAGCCCTGGTGGCCCCATACTGGGAGCCCTGGTGGCCCATACTGGGAGCACTGGTTTCCCCCCAGTCCCTGCGCCGGGGGAACCGCAGCACCATCAGCGGGTACTTCCTGGCCGGGAGGAGCATGGCCTGGGGCCCAGTGGGTGATACTGGGGGGACTGGGAGGGACTGGGAGGGACTGGGAGGGAGTGGGAGGGACATGGGGGGATACTGGGAGGGGACTGGGAGGGGACTGGGAGGGGACTGGGAGGGGACTGGGAGGGGACTGGGAGGGGACTGGGGGGGACTGGGAGGGGACTGGGGGGGGACTGGGAGGGACTGGGGGGCACTGGGAGGGGAGTGGTGGGGACTGGGGGGGACTTATGGGTCCCTATGGGTCCCTATAGGTCCCTATGGGGCAGGTGGGTCCCTATAGGCCCCTATGGGTCCCCTATGGGTCGCTATGGGGCAGGTGGGTCCCTATGTGTCCCCTATGGCCCCTATGGGTCCCTATGGGGCAGGTGTGTCCCTATGGGTCCCTATAGGTCCCCTATGGCTCCTATGGGTCCCTATAAGTCCCTATGGGTCTCTATGGGGCAGGTGGGTCCCTATAAGTCCCTATGGGTCTCTATGGGGCAGGCGGGTCCCTATGGGGCAGGTGGGTCCCTATAGCCTCTATGGGTCCCTATGGGTCCCCTATGGGTCGGTGTGGGGCATGTGGGTCCCTATAGGTCCCTATGGGTCGCTATGGGGCAGGTGGGTCCCTATAGGTCCCTATGGGTCCCCTATGGTCGCTATGGGTCCCTATGGGGCAGGTGGGTCCCTATGGGTCCCCTATGGTCCCCTATAGGCCCCTATGGGGCAGGTGGGTCCCTATAGGTCCCTGTGGGTCTCTATGGGGCAGGTGGGTCCCTATGGGTCCCTATAGCTCCTATGGGTCGCTATGGGGCAGGTGGGTCCCTATAGGTCCCTATGGGTCCCCTATGGCCCCTATGGGTCCCTATAAGTCCCTATGGGTCCCTGTGGGGCAGGTGGATCCGTATGGGGCAGGTGGGTCCCTATAGGCCCCTATAGGTCCCTATGGGTCCCTATGGGGCAGGTGGGTCCCTGTGGGGCAGGCGGGTCCCTATGAGTCCCTATGGGGCAGGTGGGTCCCTATAGGTCCCTATGGGTCCCCTATGGCCCCTATGGGTCCCTATAAGTCCCTATGGGTCCCTGTGGGGCAGGTGGATCCGTATGGGGCAGGTGGGTCCCTATAGGCCCCTATAGGTCCCTATGGGTCCCTATGGGGCAGGTGGGTCCCTGTGGGGCAGGCGGGTCCCTATGAGTCCCTATGGGGCAGGTGGGTCCCTATAGGTCCCTATGGGTCGCTATGGGGCAGCTGGGTCCCTATAGGCCCCTATGGCCCCTATGGGTCCCTATAAGTCCCTATGGGTCGCTATGGGGCAGGTGGGTCCCTATGGGTCCCTATAGGTCCCTATGGGGCAGGTGGGTCCCTATAGGTCCCTATGGGTCCCTATTGGTCGCTATGGGGCAGGTGGGTCCCTATGGGTCCCTATGGGTCCCTATAGCTCCTATGGGTCGCTATGGGGCAGGTGGGTCCCTATGGGTCCCTATAGGCCCCTATAGGTCCCCTCTGGGGCAGGTGGGGGCGTCGCTCTTCGCCAGCAACATCGGCTCGGGGCACTTCGTGGGGCTGGCGGGGACGGGGGCGGCCGGGGGCATCGCCGTGGGGGGCTTCGAGTGGAGCGTGAGTCCCCTGGCGCCCCCTATCGCCCTCTATCGCCCCCTATCGCGCCCTATAGACCCCCCCAGACCCCTATAGACCCCCCCAGACCCCTATAGAACCCTACAGAGCCCCCTATCGCCCCCTATCGCCCCCCTATCGCCCCCTGTCGGGCCCCTATCGCCCCCTATCGCCCCCTATCGCCCCCCTATCGCCCCCTATCGCCCCCTATCGCGCCCTATAGACCCCCCCAGACCCCTATAGAACCCTACAGAGCCCCCTATCGCCCCCTATCGCCCTCTATCGCCCCCTATCGCCCCCTATCGCCCTCTATCGCCCCCTATCGCCCCCTATCGCCCCCTATCGCCCCCCTATCGCCCCCCTATCGCCCCCCTATCGCACCCTATAGACCCCCACAGACCCCTATAGAACCCTACAGAGCCCCCTATCGCCCCCTATCACCCCCCTATCGCCCCCTATCGCCCCCTATCGGGCCCCTATCGCCCCCTATCGCCCCCCTATCGCCCCCTATCGCGCCCTATAGACCCCCACAGACCCCTATAGACCCCCCCAGACCCCTATAGAACCCTACAGAGCCCCCTATCGCCCCCCTATCGCCCCCTATCGCCCTCTATCGCCCCCTATCGCCCCCTATCGCGCCCCTATCGCTCCCTATCGCCCCCTATCGCCCCCTATCGCCCCCCTATCGCCCCCTATCGCGCCCCTATCGCCCCCTATCGCCCTCTATCGGCCCCCTATCGCCCCCCTATCGCCCCCCTATCGCCCCCTATCGCCCTCTATCGCCCCCTATCGCCCCCTATCGCAGGGGATGTTCATCGTCCTGCTCCTGGGCTGGGTCTTCGTCCCCATTTACCTGCGGGCTGGGGTGAGTCGGGGGGCGTGGCCTGTGGGAGGGGGCGTGTCCTAGGGGAGGGGGAGTGGCCTGTGGGGGCGTGGCCTGTGGGGAGGGGGCGGGGCCTCGGGAGGGGGCGGGGCCTCTGCGGTCCCTTTGAGGGGGGTGGGGAGTCCCCCGGGTGCCTGGATCCCATGGGGGGGGGGCCCTATGGGGAGGGGGCGGGGCCTGAGGGGAGGGGGCGTGGCCTAGGGGGAGGGGGCGGGGCCTCGGGGAGGGGGCGGGGCCTCAGGGGTCCCTTTGAGGGGGGTGGGGTGGGGAGGGGGTCCCTTGGGTGCCTGGATCCCATGGGAGGGGGGGGGCTATTGGGGCGGGGGGTGGGTGCCCCGCACCCATGGGTGCCCCCCCCCACCCATGGGTGTCCCCCCCACCCCTGGGTGCCCCCCCCCCACCCCTGGGTGCCCCCCCAGGTGCCCACCATGCCGCAGTACCTGGCCCTGCGCTTCGGGGGGCGCCGCATCCGCCTCTACCTGGCGCTGCTCTCGCTGGGCCTCTACGTGGCCACCAAGATCTCGGTGGGGGCTAGTGGGGGCGATAGGGGGGGCGATAGGGGGGCGATAGAGGGCGATAGGGGGGCGATAGGGGGCGATAGGGGGGCGATAGGGGGGCGATAGGGGGCGATAGGGGGCGATAGAGGGCGATATGGGGCGATAGGGGGGCGATAGGGGCGCGATATGGGGCGATAGGGGGCGATAGGGGGGCGATAGGGGGCTATGGGGGGGCAATAGGGTGGCGATAGGGGCGATAGAGGGCGATATGGGGGCGATAGGGGGCGATAGGGGGGCGATAGGGGGCGATAGGGGGCGATAGGGGGCGATAGGGGGCGATATGGGGCGATAGGGGGCGATAGAGGGCGATAGGGGGGCGATAGGGGGCGATAGGGGGGCGATAGGGGGCGATAGGGGGCGATATGGGGGCGATAGAGGGCGATAGGGGGCGATATGGGGGCGATAGGGGGCGATAGGGGGCGATAGAGGGCGATAGGGGGCTATAGGGTCCCCTATAGGGTCCGGGGGGTCCCCTATAGGCTCCGCCCCCCCGTCCCCATAGGTCGACATGTACTCGGGCGCCATCTTCATCCAGGAGGCGCTGGGCTGGGACCTGTACGCGGCCGTGGGGGCGCTGCTGGGCGTCACCGCCCTCTACACCGTCACCGGTGGGGGCGGGGCCTCGTGGGGGCGTGGTCAGAGGGGGCGGGGCCAAGGGGGGCGGGGTTAGAGGGGGCGGGGCCAAAGGGGGCGGCGTCAAAGGGGGCGGGGTTAAAGGGGGAGGGGTTAAAGGGGGCTCTGGGGGGTGGGAATGGTGATGGGGTGGGCGTGGCCACAGGGGAGGGGGCGTGGCCTGGGTGGGAGGGGCCAAAGGGGGTGTGGCCAAAGGGGTGGGGTCAAAGGGGGCGGGGCCTGATGGGGGCGGGGCTTGGGAGAGCCCAAGGGACGTGGGTTGGGGGTGTGGCTTAGGCGAGGGGGCGTGGCCTTGGCGGGTGGGCGTGGCCAAGGGGGCGTGGTCAGCCTATTAGAGGGGGTGGGGCAAGGGGTGGGGGCGGGGCCTGAGGGGGCGTGGTTAAAGGGGGCGTGGCCAGAGGGGGCGTGGCTAAAGGGGGGGCTGCTGGCACTAAGGGGAGCTGCGGGGGGCGGGGTTAAAGGGAGGGGGCGGGGCTTAAGGGGGGCGGGACTTGGAGGGAGGGGGCGGAGCTTAAAGGGAGGGGGCGTGGCTTGAAGGGGGCGTGGTTAGAGGGGGCGTGGTTAAAGGGGGCGTGGCCAGAGGGGGCGTGGCCAAAGGGGGGACCCGCACTGCTGGGAGCTGGGGGGGCTGCGGGGGGGCGGGGTTAAAGGGAGGGGGCGGGGCTTAAAGGGGCGGGGCTTGGAGGGGAGGGGGCGTGGCTTAAGGGGAGGGGGCGTGGCCTAAAGGGGGCGTGTCCGCAGGGGGGCTGGCGGCGCTGATGTACGCGGACCTGGTGCAGACGCTGATCATCGTGGTGGGGGCGTCGGTGCTGGCGGGTTATGGTGGGACTGGGAGCACTGGGAGGGACTGGGAGGGACTGGGAGGGGAGTGGGGGGGCTGGGAGGGGATTGGGGGGGAGTGGGAGGGAGTGGGAGGGACTGGGAGGGGCTGGGGGGGGAGTGGGGGGGACTGGGAGGGGATTGGGAGGGGCTGGGGGGGAGTGGGGGGGACTGGGAGGGGACTGGGGGGGACTGGGAGGGACTGGGAGGGCACTGGGAGTGACTGGGAGGGGACTGGGAGGGCACTGGGAGGGACTGGGAGGGGCTGGGTGGGCACTGGGAGGGACTGGGAGGGGATTGGGGGGCACTGGGGGGGACTGGGAGGGGATTGGGGGGGACTGGGAGGGACTGGGAGGGGATTGGGAGGGGACTGAGAGGAACTGGGAGGGGATTGGAGGGGCACTGGGAGGGACTGGGAGGGACTGGGAGGGGATTGGGGGGGGATTGGGGGGGGATTGGGGGGGACTGGGGGGGACTGGGAGGCAGCAATGTAATGTATGTACAGAGCCATACTGGTCTGTACTGGTTGATACTGGTCCATACTGGTGCTGGGCCTTGTGGGGAATTGCTGGGGGAGGCACTGGGCCATACTGGGAGCACTGGGAGGAGGCAGCAGGAACCCTGGGAAGGCCCATTGTGCCTCCTCCGAGCCCCATACTGGTATTTACTGGTCTGTACTGATCTGTACTGGTCCATACTGGTCTATACTGGTCCACACTGGTTCTGGACCTCATGGGGAAGTGCTGGGGAAGGCACTGGACCATACTGGGAGCACTGGGAGGAGGCAGCAGGAGCCCTGGGAAGGCCCATTGTGCCTCCCCCAAGCCCCATACTGGTCCATACTGGTCTTTACTGGTCTATACTGGTCCGTACTGGTCTATACTGGTCTACAGTTGTGCTGGGCCTTGTGGGGAATTGCTGGGGGAGGCACTGGGCCATACTGGGAGCACTGGGAGGAGGCAGCAGGAGCCCTGGGCAGGCCCATTGTGCCTCCCCCAAGCCCCATACTGGTCCTTACTGGTCTATACTGGTCCATACTGGTCCATACTGGTCTATACTGGTTCATACTGGTGCTGGGCCTTGTGGGGGAGAGCTGGGGGAGGCACTGGGCCATACTGGGAGCACTGGGAGGAGGCAGCAGGAGCCCTGGGAAGTCACATTGTGCCTCCCCCAATCCCCATACTGGTCCATACTGGTCCTTACTGGTCTATACTGGTCCATACTGGTCTATAGTGGTCCATACTGGTTCTGAACCTTGCGGGGAAGTGCTGGGGGAGGCACTGGGCCATACTGGGAGCACTGGGAGGAGGCAGTAGGAGCCCTGGGCAGGCCCGTTGTGCCTCCCCCAAGCTCCATACTGGTCCATACTGATTCATACTGGTCCATACTGGTCTATACTGGTCCATACTGGTCCATACTGGTTCTGAACCTTGTGGGAAAGAACTGGGGGAGGCACTGGACCATACTGGGAGCACTGGGAGGAGGCAGCAGGAGCCCTGGGCAGGCCCATTGTGCCTCCCCCGAGCCCCATACTGGTCCAGACTGATTCATACTGGTTCTTACTGGTCTATACTGGTCCATACTGGTCTATACTGGTCCACACTGGTGCTGGGCCTTGTGTGGGAGCACTGGGGGAGGCACTGGGCCATACTGGGAGCACTGGGAGGAGGCAGCAGGAGCCCTGGGAAGGCCCATTGTGCCTCCCCCAAGCCCCATACTGGTCCAGACTGATTCATACTGGTCCTTACTGGTCTATACTGGTCCATACTGGTCTATACTGGTCCATACTGGTTCTGGACCTTGCGGGGAAGTGCTGGGGGAGGCACTGGGCCATACTGGGAACACTGGGAGGAGGCAGTAGGAGCTCTTGGAAAGCCCATTGTGCCTCCCCCAAGCCCCATACTGGTCCATACTGGTCCTTACTGGTCTATACTGGTCACTCCGCAGCGCTGGGTGCCGTGGGGGGGTACGAGGGGCTGGTGGAGCGCTACCCCCTGGCGCTGCCCCCCAACGCGACGGGCCCCTGCGGGCGCCCCCGCCCCGACGCCTTCCACCTCCTGCGCCATCCCAGTACCGGGGACCTGCCCTGGCCCGGCCTCTTACTGGGATTGGGCATCATCTCCGCTTGGTACTGGTGTACGGACCAGGTGGGACTGGGAGGGCACTGGGTGACACTGGGTGGTGACTGGGAGGCACTGGGAGGGGATTGGGAGGCACTGGGAGGAGATTGGGGGGCACTGGGAGGGACTGGGAGGGGACTGGGGGGCACTGGGAGGGACTGGGAGGGGATTGGGGGGCACTGGGGGGCACTGGGAGGCACTGGGAGGGGATTGGGGGGCAATGGGAGGGACTGGGGGGGATTGGGAGGCAATGGGAGGGACTGGGAGACATTGGACAGGGACTGGGAGGCACTGGGAGGAGATTGGATGGCACTGGGAGGGACTGGGAAGGGACTGGGAGGGGATTGGGAGGCACTGGAAGGGGATTGGGAGGCACTGGGCGGGGACTGGGAGGCACTGGGAGGGGATTGGATGGCACTGGGAGGGGATTGGGAGACACTGGGGGGAACTGGGGGGCACTGGGAGGGGATTGGGAGACACTGGGGGGAACTGGGGGGCACTGGGAGGGGATTGGGAGACACTGGGGTGGACTGGGAAGTACTGGGATTGGACTGGGAGGCACTGGAAGGGGACTGGGAGGGTACGGGGAGGCACTGGGAGGGGATTGGGGGACAATAGGAGGGCCTGGGAGACACTGGGGTGGACTGGGAAGTACTGGGATTGGACTGGGAGGCACTGGGAGGGTACTGGGAGGCACTGGGATGGTACTGGGAGGGTACTGGGAGGTACTGGGAGGGCACTGGGCGGCACTGGGAGGCCCACGGCGCCGCCCCCAGGTGATCGTGCAGCGCTGCCTGGCCGGCCGCTCCCTCACCCACGTCCGCGCCGGCTGCGTCGTCTGCGGCTACCTCAAGGTCCTGCCCATGTTCCTCATGGTGCTGCCCGGCATGGCCGCCCGCGTCCTCTTCCCGGGTCAGCCCCGCCCCCCACCCAAGATGGCCGCCAAGATGGCCGCCATGCCTCCTTCCCCATAGACACTCATCTTGACCCATATCTGCCACCCTATGGTCACCCTGACCTTCCTTAGCCAATCCAAGATGGCCGCCAGGTCTTCAAGATGGCCGCCAAGATGGCCGCCATGCCGCCAAGATGGCCGCCAAGATGGCCGCCATGCCTCCTGCCCCATAGACACTCATCTTGACCCATATCTGCCACCCCATGGCCACCCTGGTGTCCCCAAACCTTCTCTAGACAATCCAAGATGGCCGCCAAGATGGCCGCCAAGATGGCCGCCAAGATGGCCGCCAGGCCTCCTGCCCCATAGACACTCATCTTGACCCATATCTGCCACCCTATGGCCCCCCTGACCTTCCTTAGCCAATCCAAGATGGCCGCCAGGTCTTCAAGATGGCCGCCAAGATGGCCGCCAAGATGGCCGCCAGGCCTCCTGCCCCATAGAGACTCATCTTGACCCATAACTGCCACCCCATGGCCCCCCTGACCTTCCTTAGCCAATCCAAGATGGCCGCCAGGTCTTCAAGATGGCCGCCAAGATGGCCGCCAAGATGGCCGCCAGGCCTCCTGCCCCATAGAGACTCATCTTGACCCATATCTGCCACCCCATGGCCACCCTGACCTTCCTTAGCCAATCCAAGATGGCCGCCAGGTCTTCAAGATGGCCGCCAAGATGGCCGCCAAGATGGTCGCCAAGATGGCCGCCATGTCTCCTTCCCCATAGAGACTCATTTTGACCCATATCTGCCACCCCATGGTCACTCTGACCTTCCTTAGCCAATCCAAGATGGCCGCCAGGTCTTCAAGATGGCCGCCAAGATGGCCGCCATATCTTCAATATGGCCGCCAAGATGGCCGCCAAGATGGCCGCCCAACATGGCCGCCATGTCTTCAAGATGGCCGTCCAACATGGCCGCCTAACGCCCCCTAGAGCCCATAATCCCCCATAATCCCGCCATAATCCCCCATAATCCCGCCATATCTCCCCGTAATCCCGCATAATCCCGCCATAATCCCCCATAACTACCCCAATATCCCATAATTCCCCCAAATTCCCGCCATATTCCCCCTTTTCCCGCCATAATCCCCCATAGCAACCCCCTATATCCCATAATCCCGCCATATTCCCGCCATATTCCCCCTAATCCCGCCATAATCCCCCATAACGACCCCCTATATCCCATATTCCCGCCATAATCCCGCCATATTCCCGCCATAATCCCCCCTAATCCCGCCATAATCCCCCATAACGACCCTCTATATCCCATATTCCCGCCATAATCCCACCATATTCCCGCCATATTACCCTTAATCCCGCCATAATCCCCCCTAATCCCGCCATAATCCCCATAGCGACACCCTATATCCCATAATCCCGCCATATTCCCGCCACATTCTCCCATAATCCCGCCATATTCCCGCCATAATCCCCCATAACAGCCCCTATATCCCATATTCCCGCCATAATCCCGCCATATTCCCGCTTAATCCCGCCATAATCCTCCCTAATCCCGCCATAATCCCCCATAACAACCCCCTATATCCCATAATCCCGCCATATTCCCGCCACATTCTCCCATAATCCCGCCATATTCCCGCCATAATCCCCCATAACAGCCCCTATATCCCATATTCCCGCCATAATACCGCCATATTCCCGCTTAATCCCGCCATAATCCTCCCTAATCCCGCCATAATCCCCCATAACAACCCCCTATATCCCATAATCCCGCTATATTCCCGCCATATTCCCCCTAATCCCGCCATAATACCGCCATAATCCCCCATAACGACCCCCTATATCCCATATTCCCGCCATAGTCCCGCCATATTCCCGCCATAATCCCCCCTAATCCCGCCATAATCCCCATACCGACACCCTATATCCCATAATCCCGCCATAATCCCACCATATTCCCGCCATATTCCCCCTTAATCCCGCCATATTCCCCCCTAATCCCGCCATAATCTCCCTTAACTCCCCCCCATATCCCATAATCCCGCCATAATCCCGCCCTAACGCCCCCCCATATCCCATAATCCCCCCTAATCCCGCAGAGGTGGTGGGCTGCGCGGACCCCCAGGGCTGCCAGCGCGCCTGCGGGACCCCCGTGGGATGCTCCAACGTCGCCTACCCCCGCCTGGTGCTCACCCTCCTGCCCCCCGGTACGCTATTAGGGCGTTATTAGGGCATTATTAGGGCGTTATTAGGGATATTAGGGTGTTATTAGGGTGTTATTAGGGCTATTAAGGCATTATTAGGGGCTATTAGGGCTTTATAACCGGATTATTAGGGCTATTAGGGCATTATTAGGGCGTTATTAGGGAATTTAAGGCGTTATTAGGAATATTAAGGCGTTATTAGGGCTATTAGGGCGTTATTAGGGCATTATTAGGGATATTAAGGCATTATTAGGGCTATTAGGGCGCTATTAGGGTGTTATTAGGGCTACTAAGGCATTATTATTAGGGGCTGTTAGGGCTTTATTACAGGATTATTAGGGCTATTAGGGCATTATTAGGGCGTTATTAGGGATATTAGGGCGTTATTAGGGCGTTATTAGGAATATTAAGGCGTTATTAGGGCTATTAGGGCGTTATTAGGGCATTATTAGGGCTATTAAGGCACTATTAGGGTTATTAGGGTGTTATTAGGGCATTATTAGGGGCTATTAAGGCGCTATTAGGGCGTTATTAGGGCTATTAAGGCATTATTAGGGGCTATTAGGGCGTTATAAGTGCTATTAAGGCGTTATTAGGGCGTTATTGGGGCTATTAAGGCATTATTAGGACCATGAGGGCGTTATGAGGGAATTAATCAGGGCTATTAGGGCGTTATTAGGGCAATATTGTGGCTATTAAGGCATTATTAGGGGCTATTAGTGCATTATTTGGGCTATTAAAGTATTAGGGCATTAATAGGGCATTATTAGGGTCATTAGGGCCTTATTAGGACGTTATTAGGCGCTATTAGGGAGTTATTAGAGCTATTAGGGTTACTAGAAGGTTATTAGCGGCTATTAGGGCTATTAGAACGTTATTAGCGGCTATTAGAAGGCTATTAGGAGGTTATTAGGGGGTTATTAGCGGCTATTAGAATGTTATTAGGGGCTATTAGAAGGCTATTAGGAGGTTATTAGCGGCTATTAGAGCTATTAGGAGGCTATTATGGGGCTATTAGGGGGTTATTAGGGGTTATTAGCGGCTATTAGGGCTATTAGGGGGCTATTAGGAGCTACTAGAAGGCTATTAGGGGGTTATTAGCGGCTATTAGGAGGCTATTAGGGGCTATTAGGGGGTTATTAGCGGCTATTAGGGCTATTAGGAGCTATTAGAAGGCTATTAGGGGCTTATTAGCGGCTACTAGGGGGCTATTAGGGGCTATTAGGGGGTTATTAGCGGCCATTAGGGCTATTAGGGGGCTATTAGGAGCTATTAGAAGGCTATTAGGATGTTATTAGCGGCTATTAGGGCTATTAGAAGGCTATCAGAAGGTTATTAGCGGCTATTAGGGCTATTAGGGGGCTATTAGGAGCTATTAGAAGGCTATTAGGATGTTATTAGAGGCTATTAGAAGGCTATTAGAAGGTTATTAGCGGCTATTAGGGCTATTAGGGGGCTATTAGGGGGCTATTAGGGGGTTCCCCGTTCCGACCCCTCCCTCCGTGCCCCCCCCCAGGCCTGCGCGGGCTGATGCTGGCCGTGGTCCTGGCCGCCCTCATGTCCTCCCTGGCCTCCATCTTCGCCAGCTCCGGGGCCCTCTTCACCCTCGACATCTACCAGCGCCTGCGGCCTCGAGCCGGGCCCCGGCACCTCCTGATCGCTGGAAGGTGGGTGGGGGGGGACACCCAAGGGTGGGGGGGCACCCAAGGGGTCAAGGTTGGGTGCCAAGAGTCTGGGGGGACCCAGGTGGCCATGAGGTTCTCAACCAGGTCAATGGGGACCCAACATCTTGGTGGGCACCCAATGGGTCAAGGTTGGGACCCAGGTGGCCATGAAGTTCTCAACCAAGTCAATGGGCATCAAGGGGTCTTGGGGGGCACCCAAGGGATCTTGGTGGGCACCCAATGGGTCAAGGTTGGGACCCAGGTGGCCATGAAGTTCTCAACCAGGTCAATGGGCATCAAGGGGTCTTGGGGGGCACCCAAGGGGTCAAGGTTGGTTGCCAGGAGTCCGGGGTGACCCAGGTGTCCATGAGGTTCTCAATGAGGTCAATGGGCATCAAGGGGTCTTGGGGGGCACCCAGTGGGTCAAGGTTGGGACCCAGGTGGCCATGAAGTTCTCAACCAAGTCAATGGGCATCAAGGGGTCTTGGGGCACCCAAGGGTGGCTCCCAGGAGCCCTGGGTGACCCAAACATGGTGGCCACAGGCTGTGGATCGTGGCCATGGTGGGCCTGAGCTTGGCCTGGCTGCCCGTGGTGGAAGCGGCCCGTGGTGGGCAACTCTTCGACTACATCCAGGCCATCGCCAGCTACCTGGCGCCCCCGGTGGCCGCCGTCTTCTTCCTCGCCGTCTTCGTCCCCCGCGTCAACGAACCCGTGAGTGACCCCCATGGGTGGGGTGGGGACATCCTTGGGTGTCTGGGTGACCACCCCCTCCTCTTCCTCCCCAGGGGGCTTTTTGGGGCCTCCTGGGAGGTCTTGGCTTGGGGTTGGCCCGGTTGATCCCCGAAGTGGCCTTGGGGACGGGGACGTGTGGGTCACCCGGGCGTTGTCCCTCCTTCGTTTGTGGCCTTCACTATCTCCACTTCGCCGCCCTCCTCTTCCTCGTCACCGGCCTCATCGTCATCGTCGTGTCCCTCTGTCACCCCCCCATTGACCGGCAACACGTGAGTCAACGCTGGGGGGGGACACCGAGGTGGCAACAGGGGGTCCCAAGTGACCATGAGGGCACCCAGGTGACCAGGAGTGGACCCAGGTGGCCAGGAGGGACCCAGGTGACCAGGAGGTGACCAGGAGGGGACCCAAGTGACCAGGAGGGGACCCAGGTGGCCAGGAGGGACCCAGGTGACCAGGAGGTGACCAGGAGAGGACCCAGGTGACCAGGAGTGGACCCAGGTGACCAGGAGGTGACCAGGAGGGGACCCAGGTGGCCAGGAGGGACCCAGGTGACCAGGGTGGACCCAGGTGACCAGTGGGGACCCTGGTGACCAGTAGGGACCCAGGTGACCAGGAGGTGACCAGGGTGGGGACCCAGGTGACCAGGAGGTGACCAGGAGGGGACCCAAGTGACCAGGGTGGACCCAGGTGACCAGGAGGTGACCAGGAGGGGACCCAGGTGACCAGGAGTGGACCCAGGTGGCCAGGAGGGACCCAGGTGACCAGGGTGGACCCAGGTGACCAGTAGGGACCCAGGTGACCAGGAGGTGACCAGGGTGGGGACCCAGGTGACCAGGAGGTGACCAGGAGGGGACCCAAGTGACCAGGGTGGACCCAGGTGACCAGGAGGTGACCAGGAGGGGACCCAGGTGACCAGGAGTGGACCCAGGTGGCCAGGAGGGACCCAGGTGACCAGGGTGGACCCAGGTGACCAGTGGGGACCCTGGTGACCAGTAGGGACCCAGGTGACCAGGAGGTGACCAGGGTGGGGACCCAGGTGACCAGGAGGGGACCCAGGTGACCAGGAGGTGACCAGGAGGGGACCCAGGTGACCAGGAGGGACCCAGGTGACCAGGGTAGGGACCCAGGTGACCAGGAGGTGACCAGGAGGGGACCCAAGTGACCAGGAGGGGACCCAGGTGACCAGGAGGGACCCAGGTGACCAGGAGTGGACCCAGGTGGCCAGGAGGGACCCAGGTGACCAGGGTGGACCCAGGTGGCCAGGAGGGACCCAGGTGACCAGGGTGGACCCAGGTGACCAGGAGGGGACCCAAGTGACCAGGAAGGGACCCAGGTGACCAGGGTGGGGACCCAGGTGACCAGGAAGGACCCAGGTGACCAATGGGGACCCAGGTGACCAGGGGAGGTGACACCCACCCATCTGGTTGCCCCCCAGCTCCATCGCTTGGTCTTCAGCCTCCGCCATAGCCAAGAGCCACGCATTGACCTTGACCAACCCAAAGATGGGGTTGGGGACCTTCAACTTCAGGGTAAGGGACCACCCAATGACCAGGGAGGGGACCCTGGTGACGGGGAAGGGCACCCATGGGTCTAGGGAGGGCACCTATGGGTCTAGGGGGGCACCCAAGGGTCTTGGAGGGCACCCAAGGGTCTTGGAGGTTGACCCAAGGGTCTTGGGAGGGTCTGGAGCTCATCCCCCTCCTCCCTTGGTCTTCCCAGATGTGGAGGCGGAGCCTGTTGGCCAAGGGGTGGAGCCTGTTGGCCAAGGGGCGGGGCCATGCAGATCAGGGGGCGGAGCCATGCCCCCAGCCCCGCCCCCCGAAGACCCGGTGTGGAAGCGCGTGGTGGACGTCAACGCCTTGATCCTCATGGCCGGCGCCGTCTTCCTCTGGGGTTACTTCGCCTGAGACCCCCCAAATGCACTGAAACGGCCCCAAAACGAGCGCGGGACACCCCGAACGGACCCAAACCACCCCAAAATAAACCCAAAGTGGCCCAAAATGTGATGAAAATGCTCCGAAATGGGCCAAAACTGCCTCAAAACTCCCCAAAACGAGACTAAAATGCCCCAAAATGAGCCTGAAACTCCCCAAATGGTGCCAAAATGCCCCAAAATGTCCCAAAATGAGACTAAAATGCCCCAAAATGAACCTGAAACTCCCCAAATGATGCCAAAATACCCCAAAATAAGACAAAATTGGCCCAAAATGAGACTAAAATGCCCCCAAATGAGCCCAAAACGACCCTAAATGAGCCAAAATGTCCCAAAATGAGACTAAAATGCCCCAGAATGAGCCTGAAACTCCCGAAATGACACGAAAATACCCCAAAATAAGACAAAATTGGCCAAAATTAGAGTAAAATGACCAAAAATGAGCCAAAAATGAGTCCAAAACTCCCCCAAATGAGTCAAAATGTCCCAAAATGAGACTAAAATGCCCCAGAATGAGTTTAAAATGCCCCAAAATGAGCCCAAAATGACCCCAAAACTCCCCAAAATGCCCCAAAATGAGGCTAAAATGCCCCAGAATGAGACTAAAATGCCCCAAAATGAGCCAAAATGCCCCAAAAAGAGACTAAAATGCCCCAAAATGAGCCTGAAATGCCCCAAAATGAGCCCAAAACTCCCCAAAATGTCCCAAAATAAGATAAAATTGGCCAAAATTAGACTAAAATGCCCCAAAATGACCATTAAATGCCTCAAAACTCCCCCAAACGAGACTAAAATGCCCCAAAATGAGCCTGAAACTCCCCAAATTACACCAAAATGCCCCAAAATAAGACAAAATTGGCCAAAATTAGACTAAAATGCCCCAAAATGAACCCAAAATGATGCCACAATACCCCAAATGAGCCAAAATATCCCAAAATGAGACTAAAATGCCCCAAATGAGTCTGAAACTCCCCAAATTACAACAAAATGCCCCAAAATAAGACAAAATTGGCCCAAAATGAGATTAAAATGCCCCAAAATGAGCCAAAATGCCCCAAAATGAGTCTAAAATGCCCCAAAATTGGACTAAAATGCCCAAAAATGAGCCCAAAACAACCCCAAAACGAGCCGAAATGAGCCAAAATGTCCCAAAATGAGACTAAAATGCCCCAAAATGAGCCTGAAACTCCTGAAATGATGCCAAAATACCCCAAAATAAGACAAAATTGGCCAAAATTAGACTAAAATGACCAAAAATGAGCCCAAAATGACCCCAAAACTCCCCAAAATGAGCCAAAATGTCCCAAAATGAGACTAAAATGCCCCAAAATGAGTTTAAAATGCCCCAAAATGAGCCCAAAATGACCCGAAAACTCCCCAAAATGAGCCAAAATGCCACAAAATGAGGCTAAAATGCCCCAGAATGAGACTAAAATGCCCCAAAATGAACCAAAATGCCCCAAAATGAGACTAAAATGCCCCAAAATGAGCCTGAAACTCCCCAAATGATGCCAAAATGCCCCAAAATAAGACAAAATTGGCCAAAAGTAGACTAAAATGCCCCAAAATGAGCCAAAATGCCCCAAATTAGACCAAAATGTCCCAAAAATAGACTAAAATGCCCAAAAATGAGCCCAAAACCCCAAAACTCCCCAAAATGAGACTAAAATGCCCCAAAATGAGCCCAAAACTCCCCAAAATGAGCCAAAATGCCCCAAAATAAGACAAAATTGGACTAAAATGCCCCAAAATGAGCCCAAACCGACCCCAAAACTCCCCAAAATGAGCCAAAATGTCCCAAAATTAGACTAAAATGCCCCAAAATGAGTCTGAAACTCCCCAAATTACACCAAAATGCCCCAAAATAAGACAAAATTGCCCAAAAATTAACTAAAATCCCCAAACATGAGCCCAAAATGAGCGAAAATGAGCCAAAATGTCCCAAAATTAGACTAAAATGCCCAAAATGAGCCCAAAACGACCCCATGATGCCAAAATGCCCCAAAATACGACAAAATTGGCAAAAATTAGACTAAAATGCCCCAAAAATTCCCCAAAACGACCCCAAAATGAGCCAAAATGAGCCAAAAAGTCACAAAATGAGACTAAAATGCCTCAAAATGAACATTAAATGCCTCAAAACTCCCCAAAATGAGACTAAAATTCCCCAAAATGAGCCCAAAACTCCCCAAAATGAATCAAAAATCCCCCAAAATGAGCCTGAAACTCCCCAAATGACACCAAAATGCCCCAAAATAAGACAAAGTTGGCCAAAAGTAGACTAAAATGCCCCAAAATGAGCCCAAAACGAGTTCAAAACTCCCCAAAATGAGCCAAAATGTCCCAAAATGAGACTAAAATGCCCCAAAATGAGCCTGAAACTCCCGAAATGACGCCAAAATGCCCCCAAATAAGACAAAATTGGCCCAAAATGAGATTAAAATGCCCCAAAATGAGCCCAAAACTCCCCAAATGGCGCCAAAATGCCCTAAAATGAGCCAAAATATCCCAAAATGAGACTAAAATGCCCTAAAATGAGCCTGAAACTCCCCAAATGACGCCAAAATGCCCCAAAATAAGACAAAATTGGCCAAAATTGGACTAAAATGCCCCAAAATGAGCCCAAAACAACCCCCAAACTCCCCAAAATGAGCCAAAATGCCCCAAAATGAGGCTAAAATGCCCCAAAATGAGTTTAAAATGATCCAAAATGAGCCCAAAATGACCCCAAAACTCCCCAAAATGAGCCAAAATGCCACAAAATGAGGCTAAAATGCCCCAGAATGAGACTAAAATGCCCCCAAATGAACCAAAATGCCCCAGAATGAGACTAAAATGCCCCAAAATGAGCCAAAATGCCCCAAAATGAGACTAAAATGCCCCAAAATGAGCCTGAAATGCCCCAAAATAAGACAAAAATGGCCCAAAATGAGCCCAAAACTCCCCAAAATGTCCCAAAATAAGACAAAATTGGCCAAAATTAGACTAAAATGCCCCCAAATGAGCCCAAACCCCCAAAACTCCCCAAAATGAGCCAAAATGCCCCAAAATTAGACTAAAATGCCCCAAAATGAGCCTGAAACTCCCCAAAATGAGCCAAAATGCCCCAAAATGAGTCTAAAATGTCCCAAATTCCCCCAAAATGCCTCAAAATCCCCCAAATTACCCCCAAAAAAGCCCCAAATTCTCCCCGAAATGCCTCAAAATTCTCGAAAATCCCCAAATTCCCCCAAAATGCCCCAAAATCCCCCAAAATGCCCCAATTCCCCCCCCCTCCAAACTGCCCATTTTCACAAACGACCCCAAAAATGGAGTTTTTTGGTCCCGTTGTTGAAAAATCGCTATTTTTACCCCTCCCGCCCCCCCCCGCAGCCCCATTTTGGGTCAGTCCAGAAGGGGGCGGGGCCGGTTACTGGGGGCGGGGCTTCTCCTCCGAGGCCCCGCCCCCCGGCCCCGCCCAGTCCAGCTGCCATTCGTCCGGGGCCAGCAGGTGGCGCTGCGTCTCCCAGCCGGCGGCGGTCAGACCTGGGCACGCGTTATTAGGGCGTTATTAGGGCTATTAGGAGGTTATTAGGGCATTATTAGGGCTATTAGGGTGTTATTAGAGCATTATTAGGGGTATTAGGGTGTTATTAGGGCGTTATTAGGGCTATTAAGGCATTATTAGGGGCTACTAGAGGATTATTAGGGCTATTAGGGGATTATTAGGGGCTATTAGGGGATTATTACGGCTATTAGGGCATTATTAGGGGCTATTAAGGCATTATTAGGAATTTAAGGGTGTTGTTAGGACATTATTAGGGATTTAAGGGTGTTATTAGGACTTTATTAGGGCTATTAGGGGGTTATTAGGGCATTATTAGAGATTTAAGGGTGTTATTAGGACAATATTAGGGCTATTAGGGGATTATTAGGGCATTGTTAGGGATTTAAGGGATTATTAGGGCATTATTAGGGGCTATTAGAAGGTTATTAGGGCTGTTAGAGCAATACTGAGGCAATATCAGGGGCTATTAGGGGATTATTAGGAGCTATTAGGAGACTATTAGGGGCTATTAAAAGCTATTAGGTGGCTATTAGGGGCTATTAGGAGGCTATTAGGGGCTATTACGGGCTATTAGGGGGCTACTAGGGGCTATTAGGGGCTATTAGGAAGCTATTAGGACCTATTAGGGTGTTATTAGGGATTAGGGGCTATTAGGGGTTATTAGTGGCTATCAGGAGCTATTAGGAAGCTATTAGGAGGCTATTAAGAGCTATTAAGGGCTATTAGGGGTAATTAGGGGGTATTAGCAGGTTATTAGGGGCTATTAGGACCTATTAGGGGGCTATTAAGGGCTATTAGTGGGCTATTAGGGGGTTATTAGTGGCTATTAGGGGCTATTATAGGCTATTAGGAGGCTATTAGGGGCTATTAGGGGGTTATTTGGGGCTATTAGGGGGTTATTAGGGGCTATTAGGACCTATTAGGGTGTTATTAGGGGTTATTAGGGGCTATTAGGAGATTATTAGTAGCTATTAGGAGCTATTAGGGGTTATTAGGGGTTCTTAGGGACTATTAGGAGACTATTAGGACCTATTAGGGGGTTATTAGGTGCTATTAGTGTCTATTAGGGGCTATTAGGAGGCTATTGGAGGCTATTAGGAGCTATTAGAGGCTATTAGGGCCTATTAGAGGCTATTAACAGGCTATTGGCGGGTTATTAAGGGCTATTAGAAAGCTATTAGTGGCTATTAGGAGGCTATTAGGAGGCTATTAGGGGACTATTGGGGTGACCCAAGCACTAACACGCGCCGACACGCCCCGACACGCGTGACGCACCGCGCAGGAAGGCGGGGCCCAGCGCGCGCCACAGGCGGGAGCTCTCGGCGATGGCCGCCCACGGCACCGACCCCGGAGCTGGGGGGGGGGGGAGACGCCGTTATTGCCCCGGGGGGACCCAGAACTGCCCCAGGGAGCCCAGAACTGCCCCAGGGGACCCCAGAACTGCCCCCAGGGACCCCAAAACTGCCCCAGGGAGCCCAGAACTGCCCCCAGGGACCCCAGAACTGCCCCCAGGGACCCCAAAATGCTCCCCATGGACACCAGAACTGCCCCCAAGGAGCCCAAAACTGCCCCCAGGGAGCCCAGAACTGCCCCACGGACCCCAGAACTGCCCCAGGGGACCCTAAACCCCCCCTAGGGACCCCAAAACTGCCCCCAGGGAGCCCAGAACTGCCCCTGGGACCCCCAAAATGACCCCAGGGACCCCAGAACTGCCCCCAGGGAGCCCAAAATGACCCCAGGGACCCCAGAACTGCCCCCAGATCCCCCCCAAACCCACCCCAGGGACCCCAGAACTGCCCCAGAGACCCTCCAAACCCCCACCAGGGACCCCAGAACTGCCCCTGGGACCCCCAGAACTGCCCCAGGGGACCCAAAACTGCCCCCAGGGAGCCCAGAACTGCCCCAGGGACCCCAGAACTGCCCCCAGGGACCCCCAAAATGACCCCAGGGAGCCCAAAACTGCCCCTGGGACTCGCAAAATGACCCCAGGGAGCCCAGAACTGCCCCCAGGGGACCCAAAACTGCCCCCAGGGACCCCCAAAACTCCCCCAGGGACCCCAAAACTGCCCCCAGGGAGCCCAGAACTGCCCCCAGGGACCCCAAAACTGCCCCCAGGGACCCCCAGAACCACTTCAGGGACCCCAAAACTGCCCCCAGGGAGCCCAGAACTGCCCCCAGGGACCCCCAAAGTGCCCCCAGGGACCCCAGAACTGCCCCCAGGGGACCCAAAACTGCCCCCAGGGACCCCCAAACTGCCCCCAGGGACCCCAAAACTGCCCCAGGGGACCCAAAACTGCCCCCAGGGACCCCCAAAGTGCCCCCAGGGACCCCAAAACTGCCCCCAGGGACCCCATAACTGCCCCCAGGGGCCCCAAAACTGCCCCAGGGACCCCTAAACCCCCCCAAGGGACCCCAAAACTGCCCCCAGGGAGCCCCAAAATGACCCCAGGGAGCCCAAAACTGCCCCAGGGAGCCCAGAACTGCCCCAGGGACCCCAAAATGACCCCAGGGACCCCAGAACTGCCCCCAGGGGACCCCAAAATGACCCCAGGGAGCCAAGAACTGCCCCCGGGGACCCCAAAACTGCCCCAGGGACCCCAGAACTGCCCCCAGGGACCCCAGAACTGCCCCAGGGACCCCCAAAACTGCCCCAGGGACCACAGAACTGCCCCCAGGGAGCCCAGAACTGCCCCAGGGACCCCAGAACTGCCCCAGGGGACCCTAAACCCCCCCTAGGGACCCCAAAACTGCCCCCAGGAGCCCCAGAACTGCCCCCAGGAAGCCCAAAACTGCCCCAAGGACCCCCAGAACTGCCCCCAGGGACCCCAAAACTGCCCCAGGGACCCCAGAACTGCCCCCAGGGAGCCCAGAACTGCCCCAGGGACCCCCAAAGTGACCCCAGGGACCCCAGAACTGCCCCCAGGGACCCCAGAACTGCCCCGGGGACCCCCAAAGTGCCCCCATGGACCCCAAAACTGCCCCCAGGGAGCCCAGAACTGCCCCACGGACCCCAGAACTGCCCCAGGGGACCCTAAACCCCCCCTAGGGACCCCAAAACTGCCCCCAGGGGCCCCAGAACTGCCCCCAGGAAGCCCAAAACTGCCCCAAGGACCCCCAGAACTGCCCCCAGGGACCCCAAAACTGCCCCAGGGGACCCCCAAAACTGCCCCCAGGGACCCCAGAACTGCCCCCAGGGACCCCTAAACTGACCCCAGGGACCCCAGAAACCCCCCCAGGGACCCCAGAACTGCCCCAGGGACCCCAGAACTGCCCCAGGGAGCCCAAAACTGCCCCCAGGGAGCCCCAAATGCCCCAGGGACCCCGGAACTGCCCCCAGGGACCCCAAAACTGCCCCCGGGGACCCCAAAACTGCCCCAGGGACCCCAAAACTGCCCCCGGGGACCCCAAAACTGCCCCCAGGGACCCCAAAACTGCCCCAGGGACCCCAGAACTGCCCCAGGGAGCCCAAAACTGCCCCTGGGACCCCCAAAACTGCCCCAGGGACCCCCAAAACCCCCCCCCAACCCCCCCCCAGGGACCCACGGCAGCGGCGCAGGCGGCGCTGGAGCGGGCGCAGGGCAGCACCCATGGGTGCCCCCGGGGGGACGTCGGGGCCCAGCAGCAGCTCCTCCAGCAGCAGCGCGTGGGCGCAGGCCAGCAGGGGGGTGACGGGCGGAGACCCCCGCCGCAGGCCCACCCCCACCCAACCTAAGGGTGGGGGGGGGGGGTCAGGGGGGCACCCCAAGACCTGGGTGCCCCCCCAAGACCCCCTGGGTGCCCCCCTAGACCCCTGGGTGCCCCCCAGGACCCCCTGGGTGTCCCCCCATACACCCTGGGTGCCCCCCAGACCCCCTAGGACCCCCCCTCAAGACCCCTGGGTGCCCCCCCCCAGATGTGGGTGCCCACCCTGCACCCATGGGTGCCCCCCCAGACCCCCTGGGTGCCCCCCCAGGACCCCCTGGGTGCCCCCTCAGACCCCCTGGGTGCCCCCCTACACCCTTGGGTGCCCCCCCCCCAGGTGTGGGCGCCCTCCCCAGATGTGGGTGCCCCCCCCTGCACCCATGGGTGCCCCCCCAAAACCCCTGGGACCCCCCTCAGGACCCTCCCCACACCCCTGGGTGCCCCCCCAGACACCTGAGTGCCACCCCAGACCCCTGGGTGCCCCCCAGGACCCCTGGGTGCCCCCCCAGACCCTTGGGTGCCCCCCCCCAGGACCCCGGGTGCCCCCCAGACCCCTGGCCCCCCCCCCTTAGGACCCTCCCCACACCCCTGGGTGCCCCCTCTACACCCTTGGGTGCCCCCCCCAGACGTGGGTGCCCCCCCCCCCCCCCAGATATGGGTGCCCCTCCAAGAGGTAGGTGCCCCCCTGCACCCATGGGTGCCCCCCCACCCACCTCGTGACGGGCGCAGCACGATGAGGTAGTCGGGGGTGCCGCACTCCAGCGCCTTCGTGAACTCCGCCTCGCTGGGGGGGGGGCACCCATGGGTGCCCCCCCACCCATGGGTGCCCCCCCAGACCCCTGTGTCCCCCCCCCCACCCATGGGTGCCCCCCCAGACCCCTGTGGTCCCCCCCCACCCATAGATGCCCCCCCAGACCCCTGGGTGCCCCCCCCCACACCCCTGGGTGCCCCCCCCACCCATGGGTGCCCCCCCCACCCATGGGTGCCCCCCCTCACCTGTGCACCAGGCGGTGCAGGGGCGCCCCGAGGTGGAGGGTGAGGCGGGTGCTGAAGCCTGGGGGGGGGGGGGAGGGACAGTGGGTGACGTCAGGGTGACACTGGGTGACACTGGGTGAGCCTGGGTGGCACTGGGTGGCACTGGGGTGACACTGGGGTGGCACTGGGTGGCACTGGGTGACACTGGGGTGGCACTAGGGTGGCCCTGGGTGACACTGGGTGATGTCAGGTGACACTGGGTGGCACCAGGTGATGCTGGGTGATACTGGGTGACACTGGGGTGACACTTGGGTGACATTGGGGTGACACTGGGTGACCCTGGGTAACACCCAGTGATGCTGGGTGATACTGGGTGACACTGGGGTGGCACTGGGGGTGACACTGGGTGACACTGGGTGACATCCAGTGATACTGGGTGATACTGGGGTGGCCCTGGGTGACACTGGGTGATACTGGGTGACACTGGGGGTGGCACTGGGTGGGCACTCACCGGGCAGCAGCGGCTCGCGGGGGTTCACCTCCTCGGGCCCGGGCACGGTGACGACGCCCTGGCCAAGCCCCTCCCCCTGTGGGCGTGTCCCCGCGCTGGCCCCGCCCCCCGCGCTGGCCCCGCCCCTCAGGGCCCCGCCCACCGCCAGCCGCAGGCGGGGCCTGTTCAGGGTGGGCAGCCGCAGGGCGCCCACGGCCGCCGCGTTGGCCCCCAGGTGGGTGCCCACCAGCAGCGCCACCAACGCCCCCGTCACCCTGCGCCCACCCACGGGTGTCACCGGGGGGGGGACACCCCGACCCCCCCCACCAGGGGGCGCCGGCCCAATCCCATCATCCCCTGGGGCGCCCCAAACCCCGCCCCCCCCCCCCCCCCCCTTCCTTTGGGACCCCCCCACCCACCTTTGGGATCCCCCCGGGACCCCCCCACCTTTGGGGACACCCAAAAATTTCCCAGCAGCCCCTGCGGGAGGGTGGGGACACCCCAACCCCCCCCACCAGGGGGCGCCGGCCCAATCCCAGCAGCCCCTGGGGCGCCCCAAAGCCCCCCCCCCCCCCCCCCCCCCCAACAGGCTCCAGGAGGACTTTGCCCCCCCCAGGTCCTCCAAGCCCCGCCCCCAAGCCCCGCCCCCTCTCTTAAGCCACGCCCCCTCCCTTAAGCTCCACCCCTTAAGTCCCGCCCCTTTATTCCTGACCTTCAGTTAAGCTCCGCCCCTTCCCTTAAGCCCCGCCCACCCCAGCCCCCTTAAGCCCCGCCCATTCTCTTAAGCCCCGCCCATTCTCTCAAGCCCCGCCCCTTCTCTTAAGCCCCACCCCTCCCCTTAAGCCCCTCCCCTTCCCTTAAGCCCCGCCCCCCTTTATATATCCCTGTGAGCCCCGCCCCTTCCCTTAAGCCCCGCCCCTTCCCCAGGCCCCACCCCATCCCCTTAAGCCCCGCCCCTTCCCTTAAGCCCCGCCCCCTTAAGCCCCGCCCCCTCCCCAAGCCCAACCCCTTCAGTTAAGCTCCACCCCTTCCCTTAAGCTCCGCCCCTCCCATTAAGCCCCGCCCCTTCCCTTAATAGTACCTTAAGGCCCGCCCCCTTAAGCCCCGCCCATTCTCAGAAGCCCCGCCCATTATCTTAAGCCCCGCCCATTCCCTTAAGCCCCGCCCCCTCCTTTCTATACCCCTTTAAGCCCCACCCCCCAAGCCCCGCCCCTTCCCTTAAGCCCCGCCCCTTCTCTTAAGCTCCACCCCCCCTTAATACATCGTCTTAAGCCCCGCCCCTTCCCTTAATATAGCCCCTTAAGCCCCGCCCATCTCTTAAGCCCCGCCCCTTCCCTTAATATACCCCCTAAGCCCCGCCCCTCCCCTTAAGCTCCGCCCCCACCTCCCCCGAGGCCCCGCCCCTTCCCAAACCACGCCCCCACGAGGCCACGCCCCCTCCCCGCAGCTCCACCCCCTTCTGAGGCCACGCCCCCTCCGAGGCCACGCCCCCTCCAAGCCCCCATTCACCCTCTTCCCACAGGCCACGCCCCCTTTCCCAGGCCACGCCCCCTTCCCACAGGCCACGCCCCCTTCACAGGCCACGCCCCCTCCCCCCAAGCCACGCCCCCTTCCCAGCATGCCCCGGGGCTCACCAGGGCCTCCCGTCCAGCAGGGGGAGCAGCAGCAGCGCCAGCAGCAGCCCCGCCCCGTTCACCAGCGTCTCCTGCCCAGTATAAACCAGTATGAACCAGTATGAACCAGTATGGCCCCAGTAACACCGGTATGGCCCCAGTAACACCAGTATGGCCCCAGTATGGCCCAGTAACACCAGTATGGCACCAGTATAGCCCCAGTATGGCCCCCAGTAACGCCAGTATGGCCTCAGTATGGCCCCAGTAACACCAGTATGGCCCCAGTAACACCAGTATGGCACCAGTAGCACCAGTATGGCCCCAATAACACCCGCATGGCACCAGTATGGCCCCAGCAACACCAGTATGGCACCAGTAACACCAGTATGGCCCCAGTAACACCAGTATAGCACCAGTATGGCCCCAGTAACGCCAGTATGGCCCCAGTAACGCCAGTATGGCACCAGTAACGCCAATATGGCACCAGTATGTCTCCGGTAACGCCAGTATGGCACCAGTAACACCAGTATGGCACCAGTAACACCAGTATGGCCCCAATAACACCCGTATGGCACTAGTATGGCCCCAGTAACACCAGTACGGCCCCAGTATGGCACCAATAACACCAGTATGGCCCCAGTAACACCAGTATGGCCCCAGTATGGCTCCAGTATGGCACCAGTATGGCTCCAGTAACACAAGTATGGCACCAGTATGGCCCAACTAACACCAGTATGGTACCAGTATGGCCCCAGTAGCACCAGTATAGCACCAGTACGGCCCCAGTAACACCAGTATGGCACCAGTATGGCACCAATAACACCAGTATGGCCCCAGTAACACCAGTATGGCACCAGTATGGCCCCAGTAACGCCAGTATGGCACCAGTATAGTCCCAGTAACACCAGTATGGCACCAGTAACACCAATATAGCACCAGTATGGCACCAGTAACACCAGTATAGCCCCAGTAACCGCCCGCCACTGCCCCCTAGTGCGTCCCAGTTGCCCTCCCAGTCCTCCCAGTACATCCCAGTTGCCCTCCCAGAGCTCCCAGTGCTCCCAGTTGCCCTCCCAGTGCTCCCAGTCCACTCCAGTTGGCCTCCCAGAGTTCCCAGTGCTCCCAGTTGCTCTCCCAGTGCTCCCAGTCCATCCCACTTGCCCTCCCAGTCCATCCCAGTTGCCCTCCCAGAGCTCCCAGTACATCCCAGTGCCCTCCAGTGACTCCCAGTTGCCCTCCCAGTCCATCCCAGTTGCCCTCCCAGTCCACTCCAGTTGCCCTCCCAGTCCTCCCAGTCCATCCCACTTGCCCTCCCAGAGCTCCCAGTACATCCCAGTTGCCCTCCCAGTGCTCCCAGTCTACTCCAGCTGCCCTCCCAGTCCATCCCACTTGCCCTCCCAGAGTTCCCAGTACATCCCAGTTACCCTCCCAGTGCTCCTAGTCCATCCCAGTTGCCCTCCCAGTGCTCCCAGTACATCCCAGTTGCCCTCCCAGAGCTCCCAGTACACTCCAGCTGCCCTCCCAGTCCATCCCACTTGCCCTCCCAGTGCTCCCAGTCCATCCCAGTTGCCCTCCCAGTGCTCCCAGTCTCTCCCAGTGCCCCCTAATCCCCTCCCAGTCCCTCCCAGTGCCCCCTAATCCCCTCCCAGTCCCTCCCAATCCCCTCCCAGTCCCCCCCAATCCCCTCCCAGTCCCTCCCAGTGCCCCCTAATCCCCTCCCAGTCCCTCCCAATCCCCTCCCAGTCCCTCCCAGTGCCCCCTAATCCCCTCCCAGTCCCTCCCAATCCCTCCCAGTCCATCCCAGTTGCCCTCCCAGTGCCCCCAATCCCTCCCAGTGCCCCCCAATCCCCTCCCAGCGCCCCCCAATCCCCTCCCAGTCCCTCCCAGTGTCCCCCAATCCCCTCCCAGTCCCTCCCAGTGCTCCCCAATCCCCTCCCAGTCCCTCCCAATCTCTCCCAGTCCATCCCAGTTGCCCTCCCAGTGCTCCCAGTCCCTCCCAATCCCCTCCCAGTCCCTCCCAGTGCCCCCCAATCCCCTCCCAGTCCCTCCCAATCCCCTCCCAGTGCCTCCCAGTGCCCCCCAATCCCCTTCCAGTCCCTCCCAGTGCCCCCCAATCCCCTCCCAGTGCCCTCCCAGTCCCTCCCAGTGCTCCCAGTCCCACCTGGCTGCTGTCCTTGGCGGCCACGTCGGCCATGTTGTCCCGCCGCGCCTGGTGCACGGCCAGCGCCGCCCGCGTCGCCCCGCCCGCCACGCCCACCACGCACTGGGGGGGCACCAGTAGCTCCCAGTGCCTCCCAGTAGCCCCCCGGCCCTCCCAGTAACCCTCCTGGCACCTCCCAGTATCCCCCAGTATCAACCCAGTGCCTCCCAGTGCCATTCCCAGTGCCTCCCAGTATCCCCCGTCCCTCCCAGTATGCCCCAGTGCCTCCCAGTAGCCCCCAGTCCTTCCCAGTAACCCTCCCGGCGCCTCCCAGTATCCCCCAGTATACCCCAGTGCCTCCCAGTCCCTCCCTGTATCCCCCCAGTGCCTCCCAGTATCACCCAGTGCCACTCCCAGTGCCTCCCAGTATCACCCAGTGCCACTCCAGTGTCTCCCACTGTCACCCCATGTCCCCCAGCATTACACCAGTGCCTCCCAGTATCACCCCAGTCCTTCCCAGTATCCCCCAGTATCCCCCAGTCCCTCCCAGTGCCCCCCACTCCCCTCCCAGTATCCCCCAGTCCCTCTCAGTAACCCTCCCAACACCTCCCAGTATCCCCCAGCATCCCCCCAGTCCCTCCCAGTATCACCCAGTCCCTCCCAGTGCCCCCCACTCCCATCCCAGTCCTTTCCAGTATCCCCCCAGTCCCTCCGCAGTATCCCCCAATCCCTCCCAGTAACCCTCCCAGTATCCCCCAGTATCCCCCCAGTCCCTCCCAGTGCCCCCCACTCCCCTCCCAGTCCCTCCCACTATCCCCCAGTCCCTCTCAGTAACCCTCCCAACACCTCCCAGTATCCCCCAGCACCACACCAGTCCTTCCCAGTATCTCCCCAGTCCCTCCCCGTATCCCCCACTCCACTCCCAGTCCCCCCCAGTATCCCCCAGTCCCTCCCAGTATCCCCCAATCCCTCCCAGCGCCTCCCAGTATCCCCCAGTATCACCCCAATCCCCCCCAGTAACCCTCCCAGTCCCTCCCAGTATCCCCCAGTCCCTCCCAGCAACCCTCCTGGCACCTTCCAGCATCCCCCAGTCCCCTTCCCTCCCCTCCCAGTGCCTCCCAGTATCTCCCAGTCCCTCCCAGTATCCCCCAGTCCCTCCCAGTAACCCTTCTGGCACCTTCCAGCATCCCCCCAGTATCCCCCAGTCCCCCGGAGTGCCCCTCCCTCCCCTCCCAGTAACCCTCCCAGTGCCTCCCAGTATCCCCCAGTATCACCCCAGTCCCTCCCAGCATACCCCAGTCCCTCCCAGTGCCCCCCCCTCCCCTCCCAGTATCCCCCAGTCCCCCCATCACCGCCCCGCCCCGCCCCGGTGGGCGTGGCCTCCGCTGGGGGGCGTGGCCCTGGCCGCTGGGGGGCGTGGCCTCGGCCGGAAGGGGCGTGGCCGCGGGCGGTACCTTGGCGGCGGCCGCCAGCGTCAGGAGGGCGGGGCCGGCGCGCGGCCAGGCGGGCGCCAGCAGCTCCAGCGCGAGCGCCGCGTCATTGATGACGTCAGCGGCCAGCCTGGGGGGCGGGGCCTGCGCGTCACCGACGGGGGGGGCGGAGCCTGCCACCGCGGGTGGGCGTGGCCTGCCGCCGCAAAGGGCGGAGCTTATGGGTGTGGGCGTGGCCTCACCGCCATTGCTTGGCCTCGCAGTCCAGGCGGCTCCTGGTGGGGGGGGGGGATCCCAGTAAGAACCAGTAGCTCCCAGTAAGAGCCAGTAGCTCCCAGTGGTGCTGCCCAGTGGCTCCCAGTAAGTCCCAGGGACTCCCAGTATCTCCCAGTGCCACTTCCCAGTGCTCCCAGTAACTCCCAGTGACTCCCAGTCACCCTCCCAGTGCTCCCAGTAAGTCCCAGTAACTCCCAGTCACCCTCCCAGTGCTCCCAGTAAGTCCCAGTGACTCCCAGAGCCACTTCCCAGTGCTCCCAGTAAGTCCCAGTGACTCCCAGTCACTCTCCCAGTAAGTCCCAGTATCTCCCAGTGCCTCCCAGTCCCCACCCAGTCTCCTCCCAGTCCCCTCCCAGTCCATCCCAGTATCCTCCCAGTACCCACCCAGTACCTCCCAGTACCCACCCAGTCTCCTCCCAGTCCATCCCAGTGCCTCCCACTACCCACCCAGTGCCTCCCAGTCCATCCCAGTACCTCCCAGTACCCACCCAGTCTCCTCCCAGTCCCTCCCAGTCTCCTCCCAGTCCATCCCAGTATCCTCCCAGTACCTACCCAGTGCCTCCCAGTCCATCCCAGTCCCTCCCAGTACCCACCCAGTCTCCCCCCAGTCCATCCCAGTACCCATCCAGTGCCTCCCAGTCCATCCCAGTCCCACCCCAGTGCATCCCAGTGCCTCCCAGTCCATCCCAGTACCCACCAAGTCCCTCCCAGTGCCTCCCAGTCCCCCCAATTTCCTCCCAGTCCATCCCAGTCTCCTCCCAGTACCCACCCAGTGCCCCCCAATCCCCTCCCAGTCCATCCCAGTTCCTCCCAGTCCCTCCCAGTGCTCACCCCTGCACCCAGGCGAAGGTGATGCGCGTCACGATCCCCACCCCGTCTGCGGGGAAACCAGTTTGGGGTCAAACTGGGGGATTTGGGGCCAAACTGGGGGATTTTGGGGTCAAACTGGGGGATTTGGGGTCAAACTGGGGGATTTTGGGTCCAAACTGGGGGATTTTGGGGTCAAACTGGGGGATTTGGGGTCAAACTGGGGGATTTTGGGGTCAAACTGGGGGATTTTGAGGCCAAACTGGGGGATTTTGGGGTCAAACTGGGGGATTTTGGGGTCAAACTGGAGGATTTTGGGGCCAAACTGGGGGATTTTGGGGTCAAACTGGGAGGTTTTGGGGCCAAACTGGGGGATTTTGGGGCCAAACTGGGGGATTTTGGGTCAAACTGGGGGATTTGGGGCCAAACTGGGGGATTTTGGGTCAAACTGGGGGATTTTGGGGCCAAACTGGGGGATTTTGGGTCAAACTGGGGGATTTTGGGCCAAACTGGGGGATTTTGGGGCCAAACTGGGGGATTTTGGGTCAAACTGGGGGATTTTGGGCCAAACTGGGGGATTTGGGGTCAAACTGGGGGATTTTGGGGCCAAACTGGGGGATTTGGGGTCAAACTGGGGGATTTTGGGTCAAACTGGGGGATTTTGGGCCAAACTGGGGGATTTGGGGTCAAACTGGGGGATTTTGGGTCAAACTGGGGGATTTTGGGCCAAACTGGGGGATTTGGGGTCAAACTGGGGGATTTTGGGGCCAAACTGGGGGATTTGGGGTCAAACTGGGGGATTTTGGGTCAAACTGGGGGATTTTGGGTCAAACTGGGGGATTTTGGGCCAAACTGGGGGATTTGGGGTCAAACTGGGGGATTTTGGGGCCAAACTGGGGGATTTGGGGTCAAACTGGGGGATTTTGGGGCCAAACTGGGGGATTTTGGGTCAAACTGGGGGATTTTGGGGCCAAACTGGGGGATTTTGGGTCAAACTGGGGGATTTTGGGGCCAAACTGGGCGATTTGGGGCCAAACTGGGGGATTTTGGGGTCAAACTGGGGGATTTTGGGTCAAACTGGGGGATTTTGGGGTCAAACTGGGGGATTTTGGGTCAAACTGGGGGATTTTGGGGCCAAACTGGGGGATTTGGGGTCAAACTGGGGGATTTTGGGGCCAAACTGGTGGATTTTGGGGTCAAACTGGGGGATTTTGGGTCAAACTGGGTGATTTTGGGGCCAAACTGGGGGATTTTGGGTCAAACTGGGGTTTGGGGGTCAAAAATCATCAATTTTGGGGCCAAACTGGGGGATTTTGGGCCAAACTGGGGAATTTTGGGGCCAAACTGGGGGATTTGGGGTCAAACTGGGCGGTTTTGGGGTCAAACTGGGCGGTTTTGGGGTCAAACTGGGAGGTTTGGGGTCATACTGGGAGGTCTGGGGTGGGGGGGGTGGGTGCCACTCACCCCGCAGCACCCAGGTCAGGGTGGCCCCGGTGACGGTGGCGGCGCCGTCGCCCACCCCCACGGCCTGGAGCACGGCCCGGGTGGCCAGTGCCCCCGTCAGGGTGCTGCACAGCGCCTGCCCAGTGCGCCCAGTTACCGCCCAGTCCAGCCCAGTTCCCTCCCAGTGCCCCCCAGTCCCCTCTCAATGCCTCCCAGTCCATCCCAATCCCCTCCCAGTATCCCTCAGGCCATCCCAATCCCTTCCCAGTCACCTCCCAGTAGCTGCCAATCCTCTCCCAGTCCCTCCCAGTGACTCCCAGTGCCTCCCAGTCCCCTCCCAGTACCCCTCAGTCCACCCCAGTCCCCTCCCAGTGCCCCCCAGTCCCTCCCAGCGCTCCCCAGTCCCCTCCCAGCGGCTCTCAGTTTCCCCTCAATGCCTCCCAGTCCATCCCAGTCCCCTCCCAGTATCCCTCAGTCCATCCCAGTTACCTCCCAGTAGCCCCCAATGCTTTCCCAGTCCCCTCCCAGTCCCTCGCAGTGCCCCCCAGTCCCCTCCCGGTCCTCTCTCAATGCCTCCCAGTCCATCCCAATCCCCTCCCAGTATCCCTCAGTCCATCCCAGTTACCTCCCAGTAGCCCCCAATCCTCTCCCAGTACCCCCCAGTGGCCCCCAGTCCCCTCCCACTGCCCCCCAGTCCCCTCCCACTGCCCCCCAGTCCCTCCCAGTCCATCCCAGGCCCCTCCCAGTCCCCTCCCAGCGCCCCCCAGTCCCCTCTCAATGTCTCCCAGTCCATCCCAATCACCTCCCAGTATCTCTCAGCCCATCCCAGTCCCCTTCCAGTCCCTCCCAGTGCCCCCCACTGCCCTCCCAGTGCCTCTCAGTTCCCCCCTCAATGTCTCCCAGTCCATCCCAGTCCCCTCCCAGTATCCCTCAGTCCATCCCAGTTATCTCCCAGTAACCCCCAATCCTCTCCCAGTTCCCTCCCAGTGCCCCCCAGTCCCCTCCCAGTATCCCTCAGTCCATCCCAGTTATCTCCCAGTAACCCCCAATCCTCTCCCAGTTCCCTCCCAGTGCCCCCCAGTCCCCTCCCAGCGCCCCCCAGTCCATCCCAGTCCCTTCCCAGTCCATACCAGTCCCCTCCCAGTATCCCTCAGTCCCTCCCAGTCCCCTCCCAGTCCATACCAGTCCCCTCCCAGTATCCCTCAGTCCCTCCCAATCCCCTCCCAGTCCATTCCAGTCCCCTCCCAGTCCCGCCCAGTAGCTCCCAATTCTCCCCCAGTCCCCTCCCAGTGCCCCCTAGTCCCCTCCCAGTGCCTCTCAGTGCCCTCCCAGTGCCTCCCAGTCCATCCCAGTCCCCTCCCAGTATCCCTCAGTTCACCCCCGCCCCCTCCCAGTCCCTCCCAGTAGCTCCCAATCCTCACCCAGTCCCTCCCAGTCCCTCCCAATCCCCACCCAGTATCCCTCAGTCCATCCCACTCCCCTCCCAGTCCCTCCCAGTGCCCCCCAGTCCCCTCCCAGTATCCCTTAGTCCCTCCCAGCCCCCTCCCAGTCCCTCCCAGTCCCACCTGCAGCCCATCCCAGCACTGGTACTGCAGGTAGTCGGGGCTCACGCTCTCGGGGTACCCCTGGGGCAGCAGCACCTGCTGGGGGGGGGGTCAGATACCCCCAGGGACCCCAAATACCCCCCCAGGGACCCCAAATACCCCCCAACCCCCCCAGGACCCCAAATACCCCCCCCAGCACCCCAATACCCCCCAACCCCCCCCAAATACCCCCATTAAACCCCCCCCAGGGACCCCAAATACCCCCCAACCCCCCCCAAATACCCCCATTGGACCCCCCCAGCACCCCAATGCCCCCCCCCCCCCAGGACCCCAAATACCCCCCAACCCCCCCCCCAAATACCCCCATTAAACCCCCCCCCGCACCCCAATACCCCCCCCAACCCCCCCAATACCCCCCCCGGACCCCATTAAACCCCCCCAAGGACCCCCAATACCCCCCCCCAAGCCCCTCACCGCGGCCGCGCGGCGCAGGCCGGAGCCCGAGTAGGCCCCGGGGGGCACGAAGCGGTCGAGCCCCCCCCGAGGGTCCCCCCGGTACCGGGCGGCTTCGTGGGGACCCCAAAGCTCGCGGCAGAGCGGGGGGGGCGGGGGGGGGCCTGGGGGGGACAGAGGGGGGTCACGGGGGTCGCCTCATACCCCCCCCCCCCCCCCCCGGGCCGGCCTTGGTACCGTCCGGCTGCGCCATCGCTTCCGGGTGGCGCGCTGCGACGGCGCGACTCTATGGTGGGCGTGGAGGCGGGCTAGGCCGCAGGTCCTCCAGCTCTCTATGGTCGCCATGGGGCGGGCTAGGAGGGCGGTCCTCCAGCTCTCTATGGTCTCCATGGGGAGGGCTAGGCCGGAGGTCCTCCAGCGCTCTATGGTCTCCATGGTCCAGGCTAGGAGGAGGTCCTCCACGCCTCTATGGTCTCCGTGGGGCGGGCTAGGAGGGCGGTCCTCCAGCTCTCTATGGTCTCCATGGGGCGGGCTAGGAGGGAGGTCCTCCAGGGCTCTATGGTCTCCATGGGGCGGGCTAGGAGGGCGGTCCTCCAGCTCTCTATGGTCTCCATGGGGCGGGCTAGGCCGGAGGTCCTCCAGCGCTCTATGGTCTCCATGGGGCAGGCTAGGCCGGAGGTCCTCCAGAGCTCTATGGTCTCCATGGGGCGGGCTAGGAGGAGGTCCTCCAGCTCTCTATGGTCTCCATGGGGCGGGCTAGGAGGGAGGTCCTCCACGCCTCTATGGTCTCCATGGGGCGGGCTAGGAGGGCGGTCCTCCAGCTCTCTATGGTCTCCATAGGGCGGGCTAGGAGGGAGGTCGTCCAGCGCTCTATGGTCTCCATGGGGCAGGCTAGGCCGGAGGTCCTCCAGAGCTCTATGGTCTCCATGGGGCGGGCTAGGAGGGAGGTCCTCCAGCTCTCTATGGTCTCCATGGGGCGGGCTAGGAGGGAAGTCCTCCAGCGCTCTATGGTCGCCATGGGGCGGGCTACGAGGGCGGTCCTCCAGCGCTCTATGGTCTCCATGGGACGCTCTAGGCCTCCTCAGTCTCTATGGTCACGCTCTGGTACCTCTTCCCCACATCTCTATGGTACCATGGGGTGGCTCCAAGCCACCTCCCCCCACCTCTATGGTCACGTGGCCCCTCTGGAGCCCCTCCCCCACCTCTCTATGGTCCCACCCCACCTTGGGTGTCCCCCCCCCACCTTGGGTGACCCCCCCCACCTTGGGTGTCCCCCCCCCAAGCACCCTCCACGCAACCACGGCCACAGCTCCAAGCACTTTATTGGGTGGGATGAGGGGGGGGAAGGGGGCGGGGCCACCCATAGGTCACCATGGGGCACCCATGGGTGCCGTGGGTCGCTCTGGGGCACCCATAGGTCTCATGGGGCACTCATGGGTGGTCAAGGATCATCACAAGGTTCAACTAATGTAGACACAAAGCAACCCATGGTCCTCCAAGGTGGTGTAGACCCACCTCCAAGACCCATGGTTGGATGAAGAGCACCTGTGGTTGACCATGGGGCACCCATGGGTGCTGTGGGTCGCTATGGGGCACCTACAGGTCTCATGGAGCACCCATGGGTGGTCAAGGATCACCATGGGGTTCAACTAACGTAGACACAAAGCAAACCATGGTCCTCCAAGGTGGTGTAGACCCACCTCCAAGACCTGTGGTTGGCCATGGAGCACTCATGGGTGCTGGGGGTCGCTCTGGGGCACCCATAGGTCTCATGGAGCACCCATGGGTGGTCAAGGATGACCATGGGGTTCAACTAACGTAGACACAAAGCAAACCATGGTCCTCCAAGGTGGTGTAGACCCACCTCCAAGCCCCATGGTTGGATGAAGAGTGGCCGCCATTGGGCAGGGAGCACCCATGGGTGCCGTGGGTCGCTATGGGGCACCTACAGGTCTCATGGAGCACCCATGGATGGTCAAGGATCATCACAAGGTTCAACTAACGTAGACACAAAGCAAACCATGGTCCTCCAAGGTGGTGTAGATCCACCTCCAAGACCCATGGTTGGATGAAGAGCACCTGTGGTTGACCATGGAGCACCCATGGGTGCTGTGGGTCGCTATGGGGCACCTACAGGTCTCATGGAGCACCCATGGGTGGTCAAGGATCACCATGGGGTTCAACTAACGTAGACACAAAGCAAACCATGGTCCTCCAAGGTGGTGTAGACCCACCTCCAAGACCTGTGGTTGACCATGGAGCACCCATGGGTGCTGTGGGTCGCTATGGGGCACCTACAGGTCTCATGGAGCACCCATGGGTGGTCAAGGATCACCATGGGGTTCAACTAACATAGACACAAAGCAAACCATGGTCCTCCAAGGTGGTGTAGACCCACCTCCAAGACCTGTGGTTGGACAAGCAGCACCCATGGTTGACCATGGAGCACCCATGGGTGCTGGGGGTCGCTCTGGGGCACCCATAGGTCTCATGGGGCACCCACGGGTGGTCAAGGATCACCACGGGGTTCAACTAACGTAGACACAAAGCAAACTGTGGTCCTCCAAGGTGGTGTAGATCCACCTCCAAGACCTGTGGTTGACCATGGAGCACCCATGGGTGACGTGGGTTGCTCTGGGGCACCCATAGGTCTCATGGAGCACCCATGGGTGGTCAAGAATCATCACAAGGTTCAACTAACGTAGACACAAAGCAAACCATGGTCCTCCAAGGTGGTGTAGACCCACCTCCAAGACCCGTGGTTGGACAAAGAGCGGCCGCCGTTGGCCGGGGAGCACCCATGGGTGCTGTGGGTGCTCAGCTGATGTAGACGCGGTGGAAGTCGTGGGCGCCGAAGGCCGCGTTGCACTTGGGACACTTCCGCTGGCGGGTGTCGTAGCGGCTCTTCACGCACTCGAAGCAGAAGACGTGGAAGCACTTGGTGAGGACGGCGTCCTTCTTGCGGGCGTTGCAGCACGGGCAGGTCAGGCGGGCCTGGGGGGGGGACACAAGATGGCCGTCAGCTTCGTGGGGGCACCCATGGGTGCTGCGGGCCCACCCATGGTCTTCTAAACCCACCCATGGTCTTCTAAACCCACCCTGAGGTTCTCCAAACCCAACTTGAGGGCCTACAACCCTACGGGAGATGGTGGAGGGGCAACGGGATGGTGGGACAAGATGGCTGGTGGCTCCGTGGGGTGAGCTGCAGCACCCATGGGTGCTCCAGCACCCACCCAAGGTCCTCCAGCCTCCACCTGAGGTGCTCCAACCCCACCCAAGGTCCTCCAGACCCCACCCAAGGTCCTCCAACATCCACCCGAGGTCCTCCAACCCCACCCAAGGTTCTCCAACTCCCATCTAAAGACCTTCAACCCCACCCAAGGTCCTCCAGCACCCACCCATGGGTCCTCCAACCCCACCCAAGGTCCTCCAAGCCCCACCCAAGGTCCTCCAAGCCCCACCCAAGGTTCTCCAACTCCCACCCAAGGTTCTCCAACCCCACCCAAAGTCCTCCAAGCTCCACACAAGGTTCTCCAACTCCTATCTAAAGACCTCCAACCCCACCCAAGGTCCTCCAACCCCACCCCAAGGTCCTCCAACCTCACCCAAGGTCCTCCAGCACCCACCCATGGGTGCTCTAACCCCACCCAAAGGCCTCCAGCACCCACCCATGGGTCCTCTAACCCCACCCAAAGCCCTCCAGCACCCACCCATGGGTCCTCCAACCCCACCCAAGGTCCTCCAAGGCTACCCGAGGTCCTCCAACTCCCATCTAAAGACCTCCAACCCCACCCAAAGCCCTCCAGCACCCACCCATGGGTCCTCCTACCCCACCCAAGGTCTTCCAACCCCACCCAAGGTCCTCCAGCACCCACCCATGGGTCTTCCAACCCCACCCAAGGTCCTCCAAGACCCACCCGAGGTTCTCCAACTCCCATCTAAAGACCTCCAACCCCACCCAAAGTCCTCCAGCCCCTTCCAAGGTCCTCCAACCCCACCCAATGTCCACCAGCCCCCACCCCAGCACCCATGGGTGCCCCCCCCGCACCCGATACTCCTTGATCTCCTCCTGGAGGATCTGGTCGGCGTCGGCGTAGACCTCCACCTTCCGCTGCTTCTCCAGCTTCCGCCGCAGCCGCGACAGCTCCTCCTGCAGGGGGAGACGCCCTATAGGTGCCCGCAGACCCCATAGGTGCCCATAGACCCCCTATAGGTGCCCACAGACCCCATAGGTGCCCACAGACCCCATAGGTGCCCATAGACGCCCTATAGGTGCCCGTAGACCCCATAGGTGCCCACAGACACCCTATAGGTGCCCATAGACCCCATAGGTGCCCACAGACCCCATAGGTGCCCATAGACACCCTATAGGTGCCCGGAGACCCCGTAGACCCCCACAGACCCCATAGTTGCCCGTAGACCCCATAGGTGCCCATAGACCCCATAGGTGACCATAGGTCCCCATAGACACCCTATAGGTCCCCATGGACCCCTATAGGTCCTCGTAGACCCCATAGGTGCCCACAGACCCCATAGGTGCCCATAGACCCCCCATAGGTGCCCATAGACCCCATAGGTCCTCATAGAACCCCTATAGGTGCCCGCAAACCCCATAGGTGCCCGTAGACCCCATAGGTGCCCACAGACGCCCTATAGGTGCCTGGAGACCCCAGAGGTGCCCACAGACCCCATAGGTGCCCATAGACCCCATAGGTGCCCACAGACCCCAGAGGTCCTCATAGACCCCCTATAGGTGCCCGGACACCCCATAGGTGCCCACAGACCCCATAGACACCCTATAGGTGCCCGTAGACCCCCACAGACCCCATAGGTGCCCATAGACCCCATAGAAACCCACAGACCCCATAGGTCCCCATAGACCCCATAGGTGCCCACAGACCCCATAGGTGCCCGCAGACTCCATAGGTGCCCATAGACACCCTATAGGTGCCCACAGACCCCATAGGTGCCCGTAGACCCCATAAGTGCCCGTAGACACCCTATAGGTGCCCATAGACCCCATAGGTGCCCATAGACCCCATAGGTGCCCATAGACACCCTATAGATGCCCATAGACCCCATAGATGCCCACAGACACCCTATAGGTGCCCATAGACCCCATAGGTGACCATAGGTCCCCACAGACACCCTATAGGTCCCCATGGACCCCTATAGGTCCTTGTAAACCCCATAGGTGCCCATAGACACCCTATAGGTGCCCACAGACCCCATAGGTGTCCATAGACCCCACAGGTGCCCATAGACCCCACAGGTGCCCGTAGACACCCTATAGGTGCCCATAGACCCCATAGGTGCCCACAGACCCCCTATAGGTGCCCATAGACCCCATAGGTGCCCATAGACCCCATAGATGCCCACAGACACCCTATAGGTGCCCACAGACCCCACAGGTGCCCATAGACCCCATAGGTGACCATAGGTCCCCATAGACACCCTATATGTCCCCATGGACCCCTATAGGTCCTCGTAGACCCCATAGGTGCCCATAGACACCCTATAGGTGCCCGTAGACCCCATAGGTGCCCACAGACCCCATAGGTGCCCATAGACCCCATAGACACCCTATAGGTGCCCGTAGACCCCCACAGACCCCATAGGTGCCCACAGACACTCTATAGGTGCCCACAGACCCTATAGGTGCCCATAGACCCCATAGGTCCTTGTAGACCCCCTATAGGTGACCGTAGACCCCATAGACCCCATAGACACCCTATAGGTGCCTGGAGACCCCATAGACACCCTATAGGTGCCTGTAGACCCCATAGGTCCCCATAGACCCCATAGGTGCCCATAGACCCCCTATAGGTGCCCGGAGACCCCCTATAGGTGCCCACAGACCCCATAGGTGCCCGTAGACCCCGTAGGTGCCCGTAGACACCCTATAGGTACCCGTAGACCCCATAGGTGCCCATAGACCCCATAGGTGACCATAGGTGCCCATAGACACCCTATAGGTCCCCATGGACCCCTATAGGTCCTTGTAGACCCCATAGGTGCCTATAGACACCCTATAGGTGCCCACAGACCCCATAGGTGCCCACAGACCCTATAGGTGCCCATAGACCCCATAGGTGCCCATAGGTCCCCCCACCCACCCTATAGCCACCCCCACCCACCCTATAGACCCCATAAGGACCTCCAGCCACCCTCTAGACCCCCCAGGGTGCCCATAATCTTCTCCAGAGTCATCAAACCACCCCATAGGGTCCTCCAACCACCCCATAGGGTCCTCCAACTACCCCATAGGGTCCTCCAACCACCCCATAGGGTGCCCCAGCACCCACCCAGCACCCACAGCGCCCCATAAGGACCTCCCCCACCCACCCCACCCTATAGACCCCATAGGGGACACCCCATACCTGCGCCCTCTTGAGGCTGAGGGACTCCTTGTCCTTGGCCGCCCGGTTCTCGGCGGCGCAGGCCTGGAGCTCCCGGAGACGCCCTTGGACGTGGTCACCTTGCGCCCGAAGGTCCTCGGCCAACTGGGCCGCCTCCACCGCCTGCGCCCAGAGGGGTCACCATGGAGGTGCCACCACCCCAACGTGGAGGTGCCACCACCCCAACGTCAAGGTGCCACCACCTCAACGTCGAGATGACACCACTCCAACATCAAGGTGCCACCACCCCAACGTCAAGGTGCCACCACCTCAACGTCAAGGTCCAACCACCTCAACGTGGAGGTGCCACCACCCCAACGTCAAGGTGACACCACCCCAACGTCAAGGTGACACCACCCCAACGTGTAGGTGACACCACCCCAACATCAAGGTGCCACCACCCCAATGTCAAGGTGCCACCACCCCAACGTGGAGATGACACCACCCCAACGTCAAGGTACCACCACCCCAACATCAAGGTGCCACCACCCCAACGTCGAGGTGCCACCACCTCAACGTCGAGGTGACACCACCCCAACGTCGAGGTGACAACACCTCAACGTGGAGGTGACACCACCCCAACATCGAGGTGACACCACCCCGACGTCGAGGTGACACCACCCCAACATCAAGGTGCCACCACCCCAACGTCAAGGTGCCACCACCCCAACGTCAAGGTGACACCACCCCAACGTCAAGCTGCCACCACCTCAACGTCAAGCTGCCACCACCTCAACGTCGAGATGACACCACCCCAACATCAAGGTGCCACCACCCCAACGTCAAGGTGCCACCACCCCAACGTGGAGGTGCCACCACCCCAACGTGGAGGTGCCACCACCCCAACGTGGAGGTGACACCACCCCAACGTCGAGGTGCCACCACCCCAACATCGAGGTGCCACCACCCCAACATCAAGGTGCCACCATCTCAACATCAAGGTCCAACCACCCCAACGTCAAGGTCCAACCACCTCAACGTCAAGGTCCAACCACCTCAATGTCGAGGTGGCACCACCCCAACGTCAAGGTGCCACCACCCCAATGTCAAGGTGCCACCACCTCAACGTCGAGGTGACACCACCCCAACGTGGAGATGCCACCACCCCAACGTGGAGGTGCCACCACCCCAACGTGGAGGTGCCACCACCCCAATGTTGAGATGCCACCACCCCAACATCAAGGTGCCACCACCCCAACGTGAAGGTGCCACCACCCCAACGTTGAGATGCCACCACCCCAACATCAAGGTGCCACCACCTCAACGTCGAGGTACCACCACCTCAACATCAAGGTGCCACCACCCCAATGTGGAGGTGCCACCACCCCAACGTCGAGGTGCCACCACCCCAACGTCGAGGTGACACCACCCCAATGTCGAGGTGCCACCACCCCAACGTGGAGGTGACACCACCCCAACGTGGAGATGCCACCACCCCAACATCAAGGTGCCACCACCTCAACATCAAGGTGCCACCACCCCAACATCAAGGTGCCACCATCTCAACATCAAGGTCCAACCACCTCAACGTGGAGGTGCCACCACCTCAACGTCAAGGTGACACCACCCCAACGTTGAGATGCCACCACCCCAACGTCAAGGTGCCACCACCCCAACGTTGAGGTGCCACCACCCCAACGTCAAGGTCCAACCACCCCAACGTCAAGGTGCCACCACCCCAACGTGGAGGTGCCACCACCCCGACGTCAAGGTGCCACCACCCCAACGTCAAGGTGCCACCACCCCAACATCAAGGTCCAACCACCCCAACGTCAAGGTCCAACCACCTCAACGTGGAGGTGCCACCACCCCAACATCAAGGTCCAACCACCCCAACGTCAAGGTCCAACCATCCCAACGTGGAGGTGCCACCACCCCAACATCAAGGTGCCACCACCCCAACATCGAGGTGCCACCACCCAACGTCGAGGTGCCACCACCCCACCATCAAGGTCCACCAAGGTCCCCAACCCAACACCAAGTCTTCTTCCCCCCCAACATCTTGGTCATGGCCACCCAGATCTTCTCCTGGCCACCCAGGTCTTCTCCTGGCCACCTGGGTGCCCCCACCCATGGACCTTCGGGTGCCCCCACCCTTGTCCCACCTTCCTCTTGTTGAGCTCCAAGGCCTGGGTGCGCAGGGCCAGCTCCTTCTCCACCGCGGCCAAGCTGCTCTGAAGGCCTCGTTCCTTCTCCTCCAGCTTCTGCACCACCAGCAGTTGGGCGTCCACCTGGGGGACAACCGACCTCCTGGGTCTTCTCATCTTGGACATCCAGGTCTTTATGGACCTGGACATCTGGGTCCCACCTGGTCTGGACACTTGGGTCCTCCACGGACGCCCAGGTCCCACCTGGACCTTCATGGTGAGAAGCTTCTCCACCACCTCAACCTGCTCCACCACCTCAACCTTCTCCACCACCTCAACCTTCTCCATCACCTCAACCTTCTCCACCACCTCAACCTTCTCCAGAACATCTTGAGTTCCTCCAACCCCTCAACCACCTGGGTTCCCATGGCCACCTGGGTCCCACCTGGACCTTCATGGTAAGAACCTTCTTCACCACCTCAACCTGCTCCACCACCTCAACCTTCTCCACCACCTCAACCTGCTCCACCACCTCAACCTTCTCCAGAACATCTTGAGTTCCTCCAGCCCTCTGGGTTCCCATGGCCACCTGGGTCCTCCCTGGCCACCTGGATCCCACCTGGACCTTCATGGTGAGAACCTGCTCCACCACCTCAATCTTCTCCATCACCTCAACCTTCTCCAGAACATCTTGAGTTCCTCCAACCCCTCAACCACCTGGGTTCCCATGGCCACCTGGGTCCCACCTGGACCTTCATGGTGAGAACCTTCTCCACCACCTCAACCTTCTCCATCACCTCAACCTTCTCCACCACCTCAACCTTCTCCATCACCTCAACCTTCTCCACCACCTCAACCTTCTCCAGAACATCTTGAGTTCCTCCAACCCTCCAACCACCTGGGTTCCCATGGCCACCTGGGTCCCACCTGGACCTTCATGGTGAGAACCTTCTTCACCACCTCAACCTTCTCCACCACCTCAACCTGCTCCATCACCTCAACCTTCTCCATCACCTCAACCTTCTCTACCACCTCAACCTTCTCCAGAACATCTTGAGTTCCTCCAACCCCTCAACCACCTGGGTTCCCATGGCCACCTGGATCCCACCTGGACCTTCATGGTGAGAACCTTCTCCACCACCTCAATCTTCTCCACCACCTCAACCTTCTCCAGAACATCTTGAGTTCCTCCAACCCCTCAACCACCTGGGTTCCCATGGCCACCTGGGTCCCACCTGGACCTTCATGGTGAGAACCTTCTCCACCACCTCAACCTTCTCCACCACCTCAACCTTCTCCATCACCTCAACCTTCTCCACCACCTCAACCTGCTCCACCACCTCAACCTGCTCCACCACCTCAACCTGCTCCACCACCTCAACCTGCTCCACGACCTCAACCTGCTCCTGAACATCTTGAGTTCCTCCAGCCCCACAACAACCTGGGTTCCCATGGCCACCTGGGTCCCACCTGGACCTTCATGGTGAGAACCTTCTCCACCACCTCAACCTGCTCCATCACCTCAACCTGCTCCACCACCTCAACCTTCTCCACCACCTCAATCTTCTCCACCACCTCAACCTTCTCCACTACCTCAACCTTCTCCAGAACATCTTGAGTTCCTCCAGCCCTCTGGGTTCCCATGGCCACCTGGGTCCTCCCTGGCCACCTGGATCCCACCTGGACCTTCATGGTGAGAACCTGCTCCACCACCTCAACCTGCTCCACCACCTCAACCTTCTCCATCACCTCAACCTTCTCCACCACCTCAACCTTCTCCAGAACATCTTGAGTTCCTCCAGCCCACAACCACCTGGGTCCTCCCTGGCCACCTGGGTCCTACCTGGACCTTCATGGTGAGAACCTTCTCCACCACCTCAACCTTCTCCATCACCTCAACCTTCTCCAGAACATCTTGAGTTCCTCCAACCCCTCAACCACCTGGGTTCCCATGGCCACCTGGGTCCCACCTGGACCTTCATGGTGAAAACCTTCTCCACCACCTCAACCTTCTCCACCACCTCAACCTTCTCCACCACCTCAACCTTCTCCAGAACATCTTGAGTTCCTCCAGCCCCTCAACCATCTGGGTTCCCCTGGCCACCTGGGTCCACCTGGGCCACCTGGGCCACCCACCTGGGCCTTGAGGGCGAGGACCTGCTCGGCCAACTCGTCCTTCTCCTCGCGCAGGAGCTTGTGGATCTGGTTGGCCTTGATCCTCTCCGACATGAGCTTGAAGTTGGCGTCGTCCTTCTCGCGCAGCTGCTGCAGCAGCCGCAGGTTCTGCTCCTGCATGTCCTCGAAGGCCTGGCCCGTCACGTCCATCTCCGACAGCAGCGCCTCCTCCTCCTGGCCACGCCCACAACATGGCCGCCGGGACGTCATAAGTGACGTCATCACCCAACGCCCAATGACCCACCACGAGATGGGGCCCACCACCCAACCACGACGCCCTTGAGATGCCACAACCTACGTGTGATGTCATAAGATGGGCCTATGAGGCCCATGGACCACGCCCACAACAACATGGCCGCCGTGACGTCATAGTGACATCATAAGTGACGTCATCACCAACCACCCAATGACCCACCACGATCCCCCAGTTTGGCCCCAAAATCCCCCAGTTTGGCCCCAAAATCCCCCAGTTTGACCCAAAATCCCCCAGTTTGGCCCCAAAATCCCCCAGTTTGGCCCTAAAATCCCCCAGTTTGACCCCAAAATCCCCCAGTTTGGCCCCAAAATCCCCCAGTTTGACCCCAAAATCTCCCAGTTTGGCCCCAAATCCCCCAGTTTGACCCAAAATCCCCCAGTTTGACCCAAAATCCCCCAGTTTGACCCAAATCCCCCAGTTTAGCCCCAAAATCCCCCAGTTTGACCCCAAAATCCCCCAGTTTGACCCAAAATCCCCCAGTTTGACCCCAAATCCCCCAGTTTGGCTCCAAAATCTCCCAGTTTGGCCCCAAAATCCCCCAGTTTGACCCTAAAATCCCCCAGTTTGGCCCCCAAATCCCCCCGTTTGGCCCCGCCCCCCCAGGCCCCGCCCCCTCTAGGCCCCGCCCCCCGGTAGCCCCCCCCACCTGTTTGGTAGCCGCCAGCTTGCCGCGCAGGTGCTCGATCTGCTCCTCGCTGTGCCGCAGCCGCCGCAGCGCCTCCTCGTCCGCCAGCTTCTTGCTCTCGCGCCGCTCCCGCTCCTCCAGCTCCCGCGCCCGCGCCCGCAGCTCCTCCGCCTGCCATTTGCATCTCATTAGCATCTCATTAGCATCTCATTAACGTGCTAACACCTCCTAGCACACCGTCGGTGTCATTACCGTGCCCTAACGTGCCATCAGTGTCGGTAGCGTGCCCCACCGCGCCGTTAGTGGTGGTAATGTGCCCTGCCACGCCCTTAGCATGTTGTTAGCGTGCCATTAGCATGTCATTAGCATGCTATCATGCCGTTATCTTGCTGTTATTGCACCATTAGCATGTTATCACATCATTAGCGTGTCATTAGCATGTTAGCGTGCCCTACCATACCATTAGCGTCTTTAGTGTGCCCTAGCATGCAATTAGCGTGTCGTTAGCATGTTACTGTGTTTTTAGTCTGCCATTAGCATGTTGTATCTTAGCAAGTCATTAGCGTGTCATTAGCGTGCCCTGGCATGCCATTAGTGTTATCACGTCACTAGCATGTCATTAGCATGTCGTTACCATGTTAACGTGCCCTAGCATGCCATTAGCGTGGCATTAGTGTTATGTCGTTAGCGTGCCGTTATCATTCCTTTAGCATGTTATTAGCATGTTAGCATGCCGTTAGTGTGCCCCAGCATGCCATTATTGTGTTATCATGCCATTAGCGTGTCATTAACATGTTATCATGTCATTAGCATGTTGTTACTGTGTCATATCGTGTCTTGTTACCGGGTCACAAGAGGTCACGGGGTGGAGTCATGAGGTCATGGAGTGGGGTCATGAGAGGTCATGGCGTGGGGTCACGGGGTGAATTAGTGTGTCCTTAGCGTGCAATTAGCATGTTAGCGTGCCCTAGCATGCCATTAGCGTGCCCTTAGCATGTCGTTACCATGCTAGCGTGCCCTAACATGCCATTTCTGTGCCGTCAGCACGTTATCATGCCGTTATGAGTGTCATTAGCATGCTGTTAGCATGTTATATCATTAGCGTGCCGTTAGCATGCTGTTAGCATGTCATCATGCCATTACCATGCCGGTATCTTATGCTGTTATCTCGCTGTTATCTCGCTGTTATCATACCGTGTCATCACGTCATTAGCATGTCATTAGCATGTCAGCATGCCCTATCATACCGTTATATAGCGTATATATAGCGTGTCGTTAGTGTGTTGTTAGTCTGCCATTAGCATGTCGTTAGCAAGTTAGCATGCTATTAGCATGCCATTAGTATGTTAATGTTGCTAGGATGCCATTAGCATGCCGTTATTGTGCCATTAGCATATCATTAGCATGCTAGCATGCCATTAGTGTGTCGTTAGCATGCAGTAGCATGTCATTAGCATGTTATTATGCCACTATCTCGCTTTTATTGCACCATTAGCGTCTTATCACGTCATTAGCGTGTTGCTAGCGTGCCATTAGCGTGTCGTTAGTGTGTTATCGTGCCATTATCGTGCCGCTAGCATGTTATCATGTCATTACTGTGTCATTAGCGTGTCATTAGCATGCCATTAGCGTGTCGTTAGCACATTATCACACCGTTACCATGCCATAGGCGTGCTGTTAGCATGTTATCACTGTCATCTCGCCATTAGCATGTTACTGTGTCATTAGTGTATCATTAGCATATCATTAGCGTGTCCTTAGCGTGTCGTTAGCGTGTCATTACCATGTTATCACAGCGCTATCATGCCCTTAGCATGTCATCACGCCATTATCTCCCTATTATCGCGCCGTTAGCGCGTTAGCACGTCATTAGCGTGCCGCTAGCGTGTCGTTAGCATGCTATCATGTCATTAGCATGTCGTTAGCATGTCATTAGCGTGTCATTAGCGTGTCATTAGCGTGTCATTAGCATGTTATCACAGCGTTATCATGCCCTTAGCCTGCCCTTAGCATGGTCTCACGCCATTATCTCCCTATTATCGTGCCATTAGTGTGTCATCATGTCATTAGCATGTCATTAGCGTGTCGTTAGCGTGTCATTAGCGTGTCCCTCACCTCGGCCTTGCTCTTCCTCTCGGCCGCCATCAGCTGCACCTTGTCCCGCTGCTCCTTGGGCGCCGACTTGTACATGTCCAGCAGCAGCTTCATCTCCTTCTGGCTCTCCTGCGCCTTCCTGCCCCGCCCCCCTCATTTGCATCTCATTTGCATAGCGCCCCTTCACACGCACACCCGCACCCCCGTAGCTCCCCTAATGACCCCCAATACCCCCCCCAAACCCCCCTTAACTGCCCCCCCCGCCACCCAAATCACCCCCCCCAAGTACCCCACGGCCCTTTAACTGCCCCCAGCCCCCCCATAACTGCCCCCAGCCCCCCCATAACTGCCCCCAGCCCCCCTATAACAGCCCCCAGCCCCCCCATAACTGCCCCAGCCCCCCCAAAACAGCCCCCAGACCCCTTTATAACAGCCCCCAGACCCCCCATAACTGCCCCTAACCCCCCCAAAACCCCCCATAACAACCCCCAGCCCCCCTATAACAACCCCAAGACCCCCCATAATTGCCCCCAGCCCCCCCATAACTGCCCCAACCCCCCCATAACTGCCCCCAGCCCCCCAAAACAGCCCCCAACCCCCCTATAACAGCCCCCAACCCCCCCCAGGACCCCCATAACTGCCCCCAGCCCCCCCATAACTGCCCCCAGACCCTCCATAACTGCCCCCAGACCCCCTTATAACAACCCCAAGACCCCCCATAACAGCCCCCAACCCCCCCAAACTCCCCCCAGCCCCCCCATAACTGCCCCCAACCCCCCCATAACTGCCCCAAGACCCCCTATAACAGCCCCCAACCCCCCCCCCGGACCCCCATAACTGCCCCCAACCCCCCCCAGCCCCACATAACAGCCCCCAGCCCCCCATAACTGCCCCCAGCCCCCCCTCAAGACCCCCCATAACAGCCCCCAGCCCCCCTCAAGACCCCTCATAACTGCCCCCAGCCCCCCCAAGACCCCCCATAACTGCCCCCAGCCCCCCCATAACAACCCCAAAACCCCCCATAACAACCCCAGACCCTCCATAACAGCCCCCAGCCCCCCCATAACAGCCCCCAGCCCCCCCATAACAACCCCAAGACCCTCTATAACAGCCCCCAACCCCCCTCAAGACCCCCCATAACTACCCCCAGCCCCCCTATAACTGGCCCCAGCCCCCCCATAACTGCCCCCAGCGCCTCCATAACTCCCCCAAGACCCCCCATAACTACCCCCAGCCCCCCCATAACTGCCCCCAGCCCCCCATAACTGCCCCCAACCCCCCCTCAAAGCCCCCATAACTGCCCCCAGCCCCCCCATAACTGCCCCCAGACCCCCTATAACTGCCCCCAACCCCCCTATAACAACCTCCAGCCCCCCATACCAGCCCCCAACCCCCAAGACCCCCATAACTGCCCCCAGTCCCCCATACCAGCCCCCAGCCCCCCCATAACTGCCCCCAACCCCCTCAAGACCCCCTATAACTGCCCCCACCCCCCCCATAACAGCCCCCAGCACCCCATAACTGCCCCCAGACCCCCTATAACAGCTCCCAACCCCCAAGACCCCCATAACAACCCCCAGCCCCCCCATAACAACCCCAAGACCCCCCATAACTACCCCCAGCCCCCCCATAACAGCCCCCAGCCCCCCATAACTGCCCCCAACCCCCCTATAACAACCCCAAGACCCCCTATAACTGCCCCCAGCCCCCCGATAACTGCCCCTAACCCCCCCAAAACCCCCCATAACAACCCCCAGCCCCCCCATAACAACCCCAAGACCCCCACATAACTGCCCCCAGCCCCCCTATAACTGCCCCCAACCCCCCATAACAACCCCAACACCCCCATAACAGCCCCCAGCTCCCCCATAACTGCCCCTAGCCCCCCCGAAAACCCCCCATAACAACCTCCAGCCCCCCCATAACAACCCCAAGACCCCCCATAACTGCCCCCAGCCCCCCCATAACTGCCCCCAGACCCTCCATAACTTCCCCAGACCCCCTTATAACAACCCCAAGACCCCCCATAACTGCCCCCAATCCCCCATAACTGCCCCCAACCCCCCCCAGGACCCCCATAACTGCCCCCAGCCCCTCCATAACAGCCCCCAGACCCCCCATAACAGCCCCCAGACCCCCCATAACTGCCCCCAACCCCCCCAGGATCCCCCATAACTGCCCCCAGCCCCCCCATAACTGCCCCCAGCCCCCCCATAACTGCCCCCAGCCCCCCCCCCCTCACTTGAGCTCCCCCCGCAGCTGCTTGAGGACCTCCGAGTCCTTCTTCTTGCCCTCCTCGGGGGGTCCCTTGGGGCGGTCGCGCTCCCGCAGCCGTTCCCGCTCCCTCTCGGGCCCCCCCCGGGACGCCCCGGGGCGGGGGGGGGGGTGGGGGGGGCCCCGGGGGGGGCTCCTTAAGGCGGGGGGTGTGGGGGGGGAGGGGCTGGGTGGGGGGGGGAGGGGCAGGGGTGGGGGTTGGGGTGGGGGTGGGCTCGTCGTCGTCGCGCCGCTGCGGGGGGGGGGAGGGGGGCGTCGGGGGGGGGCGGGTGTCATGGCCGCCTCGCGCTTGGGGTCCGGGGGGGCGGGGCCTGGCGGGGCTCCGCCCTCTTCTTCTTTCAGGGGGGCGGGGGCTGAGGAGGCTCCGCCCCCAGGGCCAGGGGGGTCCTCCGGGGGGGTGGGAGCTGCTGGGGGGGGGGGAGGGGGCGGGGCGGGGCCCTGAGGGGGCGGGGCGGTGGGCTGAGGGGGCGGGGCGCCGCTGGCTTGGAGGCGGAGCTAGAGGGGAGGGGGCGGAGTCAGCGGGTGGCGTTGCCCTTTTAAGAGACACCCACCCTCCCAAGCCCCACCCACTCACGTGTGGCCCTTTTAAGGCCACGCCCACTTATGGGACACACCCCACCCAGGCCCCGCCCTCCTCCCCACAAGCTCCGCCCCCTTGGTGGGCCCCACCCCCTCATTGATGTCATTGCCCCTTTAAGAGCTGCCACAGCCGCTTAGCCCCGCCCCTTAAAGGGGCCACGCCCCCCTCAACCCTTAAAGGGGCAACACCCTTGGAGGCCCCACCCCCTTAAAGGGGCCACACCCTCTTAGCCCCGCCCCTTAAAGGGGCCACGCCCCCTCATCCCTTAAAGGGGCAATACCCTTGGAGGCCCCACCCCCTCACTCTTAAAGGGGCCACACCCCTGGAGGCCCCACCCTCTTAAAGGGGCCACACCATTGGAGACCCCACCCTCTTAAAGGGGCACACCCTCTTAGCCCCACCCCTTAAAGGGGCCACACCCCTGGAGGCCCCACTTTCTTAAAGGGGCCACACCCTTGGAGGCCCCACCCCTTAAAGGGGCAATACCCTTGGAGGCCCCACCCCCTCACTCTTAAAGGGGACACACCCCTGGAGGCCCCACCCTCTTAAAGGGGCCACACCTCTGGGGGCCCCACCCCCTTAAAGGGGCCACACCCCTGGAGGCCCCACCCTCTTAAAGGGGCCACACCATTGGAGACCCCACCCTCTTAAAGGGGCCACACCCTCTTAGCCCCACCCCTTAAAGGGGCCACACCCCTGGAGGCCCCACCCTCTTAAAGGGGCCACACCCTTGGAGGCCCCACCCCTTAAAGGGGCAATACCCTTGGAGGCCCCATCCTCTTAAAGGGGCCACACCCTTGGAGGTCCCACCCCTTAAAGGGGCCACACCCTTGGAGGTCCCACCCCTTAAAGTGGCCACACCCTCTTAGCCCCGCCCTCTTAAAGGGGTCACGCCGCCAAACCCTCATCATTAGGGTGGGCCTAGAACTGCCACGCCCCCTCCTCTTAAAGGGGCCACGCCCTTAGAGGCCCCACCCCCTTAAAGGGGCCACACCCTTAGAGGCCCCGCCCCCTCCCCACGCCCCCCCACCTCTTAAAGGGGCAATGCCACCACCTCCTCATTGACCACTGACGTGGGGGGGGGGTCCGGTTTGCCCCGCCCCTTCTTAAAGGGACCACACCCCCTCGAGGCCCCGCCCCTCCCCGGAGGCCCCGCCCCCTCCGGAAGCCCCGCCCACCTTGTTGATCTCGGCCTGCACCTCCCGCAGCTTCCGCTTGTAGCGCTGGACATCGCCCTTGAGCTGGTGGTTGTGGTTCTGGAGGCTGGAGATGAGGTGGCGCATCTCCCGGTTGATGGGACCTGGGGGTGGGTGGGGGGCACCCAGGTGACCCACGGAGCCACCCAGGGGCACCCAACCCACCATGGAGCTCCAGGAGAACCATCCCAGAGCACCCAACCCACCATGGAGATCCAGGAGGACCATCCCAGAGCACCCAACCCACCATGGAGGCCCATCCCAGAGCACCCAACCCACCATGGAGCTCCAGGAGGACCATGCCAGAGCACCCAACTCACCATGGAGGCCCAGGAGGACCATCCCAGAGCACCCAACCCACCATGGAGCTCCAGGAGGACCTTCCCAGAGCACCCAACCCACCATGGAGCTCCAGGAGGACCATCCCAGAGCACCCAACCCACCATGGAGGCCCATCCCAGAGCACCCAACCCACCATGGAGCTCCAGGAGGACCATCCCAGAGCACCCAACCCACCATGAAGATCTCAGAAGACCATCCTAGAGCACCCAACCCACCATGAAGGTCTACAAGGACCATCTCAGAGCGCCCCCACCCCCCACCGTGGTCCTCCCTGGGGGTTTGGTGGCCCCGGTGGGTGGAGGTCCCAGGAGGTCTCACCCGCCTGCTCGTTGGCCGCCAGGTTCTGCTCGAACTCGATGCGCAGCATCTCGTACTCCTTGCGGACCTGGGCCAAGGTGTCCTCCAGCTGGATGACCTCGGTGCGCAGGCGCTTCTGCACCCCCAGCTCGTCGCTCTGGGGAGGACATGGAAGATGTGGAGAAGATGGAGGACATGGAGGACGTGGAGAACATGGAGGACATGGAAGATGTGGAGAACATGGAGGACATAGAGAACATGGAGGACATGGAGAACGTGGAGAACATGGAGAACGTGGAGAACATGGAAGATGTGGGGGACGTGGGGGACGTGGGGGACGTGGGGGACGTGGGGGACGTGGAGAACATGGAAGATGTGGAGGACATGGAGGATGTGGAGGACATGGAGGATGTGGAGAACGTGGAGGAGGTGGAGGACGTGGGGGACGAGAAGGACGTGGAGGACGTGGAGGACGTGGGGACGTGGGGGACGTGGGGGACGTGGGGGACGTGGGGGACGTGGGGGACATGGAGAACATGGAAGATGTGGAGGACGTGGAGGACGTGGAGGAGATGGAGGACGTGGAGGACGTGGAGGACGTGGAGGACGTGGAGGACATGGAGACCGTGGAGGACGTGGAAGATGTGGAGGACATGGAGACCGTGGAGGACGTGGAGGACGTGGAAGATGTGGAGGACGTGGAGGACATGGAGACCGTGGAGGACGTGGGGGACGAGAAGGACATGGAGAACATGGTGGACATGTTGGCCTCCATGACGTCCCATGACCTCCATGACACCCCAGGGAGCCCCAAGGACCCTTGTGACACCTTGGGGACACCTTGACCCACCTCCATGTTCTCCATGAGATTGAGGCGGCCATCTTGGATGGCCAACAGTTGGCCACCATGACGTCCCATGACCTCCACGTCCAACAGGACACCCCAGGGAGCC
>NW_027167491.1:0-53706 GCF_013368605.1 Nyctibius grandis
TTTAACTGCGCAACAGCCTTATATAGTCGTCTTGTCCCGTACGAACTCGCACGATACTTGCACATCCTGCTCCTTTCGCCACGCCTACCTTCTGTTACAGCCCGAGATTTTCCGGTCGCCGTACCCTAATCTACTTACATTTCCCCCTCCCCGTGCTTCAAGTCATGCGAAGTAAAGCGTATCGCTGATTCTGGAGCCTTGCGTCAAAGCGTAAGCGTAGCTGGCGGATACAACATCCCGAGCCCAGGTTCTCCAGTAAGATTCCCCTGCAACTCCTGAGATGCAAAGCAAAAGCAAGCTAATCATAAGCGCATTGTTCAAAGCTTTTGTTTCACTCAGCAACGGCCGCCGTTCCTCATCTTTCTTGGCGCCCCGCCGCTTCACCAGACTCTCTGTACTGTCATGACTCCTCACGTCTGAAGGTCGAGGCTGGTGCTGTTTCGGCTTCCCCCACAGGTACTCCTGCAAAACATAAAGCTCGGACAGCATACATATTACTTTGGGTTAGGATTTTGTTTTAAATCAGGGTGCAAACAGCGTGTAGGGACCTACTGTATAACATCATCCCGTTTGATGGCGGCATACCCCCTCCCGTGATGTAGCAGCTCCCAACTGTTTCCCACTCCGCTGTCCCAGGGAACCGAACCTTGACTGGGGGGCCCACTTCTGGCACCCCTGGACCCAATGTCGCTCAATTGGGGCACGCTCTTGGTCTCCCCGGGCAAAATGATTTAAAGAATAAAGAGGGCGATGTAAAATGTGAGATTGGTAGTTGACAGGAATTACGTCTGGGAATCCTTCCCCCCTCCCCAAGAATCTTAATTCTGTGTTTTAGCGTCTGATTAGCGCGCTCTACAATGGCCTGCCCGGTAGAATTATACGGAATGCCGTGTTTGAGCGTGATACCCCACCGCTGACACCACTGACGTGTGGTATGAGCAATAAAACAGGGCCATTATCAGTTTTGATCTCGACAGGTAGGCCTAGCCAAGTGATTGCAAGATTCCAATGTAGCTGAATGGAGCGTGCTGTTTGTTTCCGATGCGGGGTGGCCACAATCATCATACTGTAAGTGTCCACGCGCCTCTATATTAGTTCTGATTGGCTTATGCTAAAAAGCTATATCTTGCAGGTGCAGCATTCTTTCTTATTTTTCAACTTCCCCCATATCTTGTTGGTCTCATAGCCAAGGCCCTTGTTCTGTATTATGATTGGCTAGTTCATCACCACCCCATTACCACCCCCTGGACATGCCTGGACATAGCTCGTTCAGTAGCTCGTTCCCACCATTGTCCCGTGGGAACCCCACAATTCTCCCTTTTTGTTTTTGAACGAGCTATGTCCTATCTCGTCCTTTTTGTTTTTGTTTCTTACTCAAACCCGGTTCCCTGTGTCTCGCAGAGCCCAGTCAGAGAATCCCAGCCTTGGTTACCCATAAATCCTGCTCTCTGTTGTTGTGCCACAAAGGCTGTATTGACCATTCGTTGCACAGTTTTCTGCAAACATGCAAACAAACAGGGTAACACAAGTAGGATAATGCCTATTATAAACATTCCCATAAGCAGACTCTACCTACAAAACATGCAGTTTACTTCAGAACATACTGTTATTCTCTATTATTCTAGCTGAAAGGAAAATTACTGACAGGAAAGCTGATTCTGTTTAAAGGTAACACAGAGCAGGCCTTTTAGAGCCTACTCTGAGGCCTACTCTTGCTAAACCGTTGCTAAACCATCCGGTATCAATTTCCCCCTTTGGAAGTAGTTAGATTTATTATCTCACTACTTCCATATACTATTCTCAATGATTGTCTTAACACAACCCACGCAGATCCCTATGATAACTATAATCACAACTACATAAACTATTCCCTCTAATAATGTGGCTAACCATCCTTTTAGAGACAATCCACCGTACTCCTGCGCCTGTAGAGACAGAAGCATAACCTCGACCCATTAGTAATAGTTCCCCTGGTCCCAACCACTCGTTAGTACCTGGTTCCCTATACCACACTTTGCCTTTGTTTTTCACATAGCTTGCTCCCTGTCAAACTGCCTCCCAATGTATTACAATTGGGGGTCGCTCCTTATCTCCTGCTAAAGTTAAATGGTTAAGTACATAAACAGCTTTTGCAAGTCTCTCAGAAGGTTCAGTTTCCTCTCCCCCTTTTTGTTTTTGCAGAAGCTGTTTCAATGTACTATGAGCACGTTCCACAATCGCCTGACCCGTAGGCGAATGAGGAATCCCGGTGACATGTGTAATACCCCATAGTTGACAAAATTGACGAAAAATCTGTGAACAGTATGCTGGTCCATTATCAGTCTTAAGTTGTTGTTTTAGGATGAAAAGGTGGAAAAACCCATTCTATGATTTGCTGTTTAATGTCCGGCACCTGCACAGTCATTGCAGTAGAATTTGTAAGGTCAGAAACCAAAGAGTCCACTCGAGCATTGCCTTCTGCAATAAACCCAGGCAAATTAGTATGATGTCTTACATATAAAACATAAAACAATGCAGTTCGGATTTGAATTTCTTGCCACAGAGCTCGCAGCAATTCAAAAACACACTGATTACGTGTATGCTCTATAACAGATCTGTCTGATTGCTTTACAATGCCAGCTACATATGCTGAATCAGTAACCAAATTAAAGGGAATGGGAAAATTCTGAAATACTTCTAATACAGCTCGTAATTCTACCACCTGAGGTGAACCCTTTTGTTGTACTACCATAGATTCCCACTTGCCATCAGAATACCAGACAAGGCTCGCCTTGCCTGTGTTCCCAGGTCCATCCATAAAAATGGTAATTCCATCCACAGGAGTGTCTGCGCACCACACTCCTGTGGCAATTGGAAGTTCCACACTGTCCTGGTTTGGCCCAAACCAGGCCAATTAGTCTTAGAGAAACCAAGGTCACTGCTAAATTCCTCACTGCTAATGAGTGAAAAGCCGAAGGGGGCTCGCACCTGCAGGGAGGAGTAGACAGGGCAGGTGACCCAAGATTGACCAAGGAAGTATTCCATCCCATACATGTCATTATCACTTTCCTATTTATCACTAACCCACTGCCTCCTGGAGGTGGGGCTCAGGAGGGAGGGGCCCTCCTGTCTTCCACTGATTGGTACCAGCTTTGCCAATTCTCCAGTTAAAAGCCTGCAGGGGTGATAGTAGGGGGAGCTACTGCATTTTCCCCTGTGCCTGTGCTGGGGGGAGCAACTCTGCCTGAGGAGGATTTCCAAGCTCTCAGTCTTGGTTTTGTATATATTTGTGTATATTTGATTATTTCTATTATTCTTATTATACTCTTTTTCATTACTATAGTTTATTAAAACTGTTTTAACTTTCCAACCTGTAAGGCTCTCTCCCTTTTCCCTTTCCCTTTGGGTGGGGGAAGGAGGGTTAACAGAGAGCGTCTGCCACAGGTTTAATAGCTGGCCCAGCTTTAAACTGTGACAGATTTATTGGCGCCCAATGTGGGGCTCGAGAGAAGCTCCAGCAGGTTGCTCTGATAAATTGAATCCCGGCTCCGGCGGGAGGAGACCCGGAGAGCTCAGCTGAGAGAGTATCAGATTTCTTCCTTTGAGATTTACGAGGGGTTGGAAATTAAAACAGATAGTGAAAATGGTGATGTCATTTTCGAATGCTGTGTTATCTTGTCTTTTTATGGAGTTTCATTCACAGTTGAGTATTGCAATGATGCCTTACCTGCTGTGGGCACTGTGTTATTGCTTGCTTCTTATGAATGTTTACATGCAGTTTAGCAGTGGGCGCTGGTCAAAATGTATTGTTTTGGTATGGGGTTTGATACTAATTTATGCTCTAATAAACTGAGCAGTTCCTATTCCGATCTCTTATCTCTATGACACAATCATGGGCAGCTTTAATCGCGAATCAGTAGCAGCAACTTTATCTGCACGCTCCAGGAGTCCTTTAGCTGATTCTGTTAATGATTACACTTCCAGTTTTACTTCAGGAAATAGCACCTTCTCCTTTTCTGCCAAGCTGATTCCACTAGTTTTTGTGAAATTAGGATGGTGCTGTCTAGGTGGCATGTTTTTATTTTCGGTTGTCCTGAATGTGTTTCTGATGTGGGATAAGATCAAATATCGGTGCAGAGACAGTTATAGGTGTTATGCAGCCACCTCAGATCCTACAGCGTGTGCTGCCACTACAGCCACTAAATCCACTGAAACCTCGGCAGCCTGCACCACAGCTGCTACACCCCCCAAGATGGCCACTGCAGCTACTCAGACTCTAACGAGTCCCAGCACTCCCACAACAGCCACTGCATCTACTCAGACCCCAGCATCTATTGAATCTGTACCAATTGCTCCTGTAACCAGGAAGAAATACCAAAAGAAATCAGCTCATGAAGAGAAGGATGATGACTCAGAGCCTTCTAAGGCAGAGCCATCATATGACCCAGGTGAGGGCCCTTCTCAGGCAGAGTTAGAGCCTGACACAGATGGGGGTTTCCTCAATCGTCCTTTTAAAGCAGACCCATCACAGAAGAAAGGTCCTTCTAAAGCAGAACTATCACAAGAGGAGGACTCGGACGTAGAGATAACCTACCACTCTTTATCCCTAAAGGACCTGAGAAATATAAGGAAAGACTTCAGCTGTTATGACAGTGAACCTATTATTACCTGGTTGCTCCGATGCTGGGATAATGGGGCAGATAGCATGCAATTTGATGGCAGAGAAGCCAGACAGCTGGGATCCCTGTCCAGAGATGGTGGTATTGATAAGGCGCTTACAAGAAAGTCAAACACTATCAGTCTCTGGAGGCGACTCTTGTCAGCTGTAAAGAGCAGGTATCCCTATAAAGATGTTATGAGCCACCTAAGCAAATGGACCACTATAGAAAAAGGTATTAACTACCTTAGACAACTAGCTGTGCAAGAGATCATTTATAGACACCCACGGGAAATTGTAGATCCTGATGAAGTGGAATGCAACCGATTGCAGCCTTTAGGAGGAAACGCCCTCCTACTGGACCGGCTCAAAGGAAACGGAACGCGTCACGAGGTATCCTGTGGTTTACCCTGCGTGATTATGGGGAGGACATGAGCAGATGGCATGGACAACCTACCAGTACCCTACAGGCACGAGTACGTGAGTTGCAAGCTAAAAGAAATACCAGGGAGAATTTTCCTAGGAGGATGGCTGCTCCAGTTACCAGTGAGCAGGACTCCAGTCACGGTAGATGGGCCTCAGGTCCCTATTTCCCAAATACGAATAGGGGAAATGAAGGTCCAATCCCCGTGAGCTGCACGAATCCAATCTTTAATTAGAGGGGCCCTGCCTCCAGCCAGGAGGAGGAGAGGGATAACCGAGTTTATTGGACTGTGTGGATTCGATGGCCTGGCACATTAGAACCACAAAAGTATCGAGCCCTGGTAGACACTGGTGCACAGTGCACCCTAATGCCATCGGATCATAAAGGGACAGAATCTGTCAGTATTTCGGGAATAACAGGGGGATCTCAAGAGTTATCTGTATTGGAGGCCGAAGTAAGCCTAACTGAAAATGAATGGAAAAAGCACCCCATTGTGACTGGTCCAGATGCTCCATGCATCCTTGGCATAGACTACCTTAAGAAGGGGTATTTTAAGGACCCAAAAGGATATAGATGGGCCTTTGGTACAGCAGCTGTAGAGACTGAGGACATTAAACAGCTGTCTACCTTGCCTGGCCTCTCAGAGGATCCTTCTGTTGTGGGGTTGCTGAAAGTTGAAGCACAACAGGTGCCAATTGCTACTGCCACGGTGCACCGACGACAATATCGCACCAATCGAGACTCCCTGATCCCCATTCATAAACTGATTAGACAATTAGAAAATGAAGGAGTGATTAGCAAGACTCGCTCACCCTTTGATAGTCCTATATGGCCAGTGCAAAAGTCTAATGGAGAATGGAGATTAACTGTGGACTATCGTGGCCTAAATGAAGTTACGCCACCTCTGAGTGCTGCTGTGCCAGACAGGCTAGAACTTCAATAGGAACTGGAGTCAAAGGCAGCCAAGTGGTACGCCACCATAGACATTGCTAATGCATTTTTCTCTATTCCCTTGGCACCAAAATGCAGGCCACAGTTTGCTTTTACCTGGAGAGGTATCCAGTACACCTGGAATCGACTGCCCCAGGGGTGGAAACACAGTCCTACTATTTGCCACGGACTGATCCAGACTGGACTAGAAACGGGTGGAGCTCCAGAACATTTGCAATACATTGATGACATCATTGTATGGGGTGATACAGCAGCAGAAGTTTTTGACAAAGGGGAGAAAATAATCCAAATTCTTCTGAAAGCTGGTTTTGCCATAAAAAGAGGCAAGGTCAAGGGACCTGCCCGGGAGATCCAGTTTTTAGGGATTAAATGGCAAGATGGGCGTCGCCAGATCCCGACAGAGGTGATCAACAAAATAACAGCTATGTCCCCACCAACTAACAAAAAGGAAACACAAGCCTTCTTAGGTGTTGTGGGTTTCTGGAGAATGCGTATTCCAGATTACAGCCAGATTGTACGCCCTCTTTATCAAGTGACCAGAAAGAAGGATGATTTTCAGTGGGGCCCTGAACAACAACAGGCTTTTGAACAGATTAAACAAGAGATGGTACATGCAGTAACCTGCGGCGGGCGGCAAGGAAGGCACAGACTCTGAGATTGAGGATGCAAGGGCCTGAAGCCGAAAGGCCTAAGGCTTTTTATTGTTATGCTACTACTCTATTTAACTGCTACAATGCAGGAGCCAGACTAGGCAGTTCAAGATAACATCAACATTCACACGCTAAGCACTCATCACTCATCCTGGGAAGAGCCCACAGTGTCCTGGGCTCAAAACATCAACAACCATTCCTGTTTTCAGCTCTGTGTTCAGAACTGACCTTCAACACATGTTTACTTGTTACATGCCTCAAAGAGCCCTGTGAACTGGTCTCGGCTCCTTTATCTCAGAAGCAAGCAAAAACTATTCTCAGTGCAGTGTTCCCAAGCAAATCTTATGCTCCCCAAGTAAAGCACAGCTCTTTGCAGGCTGAGGGTCTTCCACATTTCCCCCTTTCTTGTTTATTTGATGACAAGGGTGGTCATGATGTGGGCTTCGGCTTTTCAGAGCCCTCTGATTGCAGACCAGGTAAAGTGAAGAAGTTGCAAACCGAGAGATCTCTGAAGCAGCACCCGGGGTAAAGGCACACAAGCAGGGACGCAGGCACCGCGGAGTTCAGTTCCTGCTAGAGAGAGAGCGAGAGAGATTCCGGGCCCGCCGCCCTCGCCTGCACACCAGGGATCTCTGGCAGGCGGCAGCCCTCCACTGCGCCCCGATCCCCCCCACAGCAGGGCAGGAATCCCAGGCATAAACCATCAGGTGCCCCTGAGCCTCACCACAGGCCCACGCCATCCGAATGCAGATGCTCTACTTGTCCAGCACACAAGACTAAACAAGTCAGTAGCACGATATACGTGTTCCTCGACATCCCAGGTGCAAGCCGCCCGAGCGTGCCCACAATCCTCCTCGCCAATCTTCCGCTATATTCCCACATTCCACCCCCTCGCTCATGAGACTGCTTCTCCTGGGGAGTGCAAAGCTGGACGTGCACATTTGGCTTGCGGAGTGTAGAGCAGAGTAATCTACAGAGGCATGCAATAAATACATATAGAAAAAGGAATAAACATAGATATCTATACAATAATGCTGTAGCATCACTAGTTACAAAGAAGGGCCAAAGATAAACAAGACTGTGAACAACATCCCTGTAGTGTCCAAATTTACTTGATTCACACGCTCTAGAAGAGATAACTGCTGTGAGAACCAAAACAGTATCTTCTCCTCAGAGCCACCTGCATGTGTCAACAGAAAGGCCTTAACCACGCTTGCGTGGAAGCGAAGTCACACAGCAGACAGCACAACTATGGGGGGACCACGACCACCAGAGACCACCCAAGACCCCTCGCAGCATGCTACTTGCGTGCTCATCCAGTCATTTCAGCATTCCCCAAGTAATGCCTGGTGTCGGGTTGACTGTTCTACGTCGCTTGCGTGGTCCCTGTGCTTTCAGCGTCTGCATTTCTGGTACCGGGTTCTGGTTGTGGTTTCTCCAGCTCATGGTATGGCTTCACGCATCTCGCAGGTAGCCAACGAGGACCTGTTGGGAGTAAAACACAAGCATATCCCCTCCCCCATGTCAACAATTCTACTGCTCCACGCCAATCAGTTGGGCCTGGCAGATCTTTATACCAAACCTTAGGATTTTGTGTAAAGGGAACTTCAGCCTGAAAATGTCGTTCCACTGCCGTGGTATCTAATCGAGAAGATGACCGATTTAGAAAATTTAAAATGAACACAGCCATATCTAATTGTTCTTGAGGAGCTGTGGCTACACTCCCCCTTTTTTGTTTTTGCAACATGTGTTTCAAGTTTTGATGTGTCCGTTCAATTATGGCTTGTCCGGTGGGGGTGTGCGGGATACCTGTAACGTGAGACACACCCCCACTGTTGTAGGAATAAGGCCGCTGCTTGAGATACATAGGCAGGTCCATTGTCTGTTTTTATTTGTTTAGGGAGGCCCATAAGTGCAAAGCACCTTGTCCACTGTTTCTTAACATCCTGAGTCCGTTCCCCTGTAGCTGCAGAAGCAACAACATAACCAGAAAAGGTATCCACAGTAACATGAACATACTTTTGCCTGCCAAAAGGTGGATAATGTGTAACATCTGTTTGCCAAATTTCATTAGCCTTCAGTCCCCTGACATTTACACCATCATGATAAGTTGCAGTATTATATAGTTGACAATCGTTACATGCCCGAATAATATCACGAGCCTGCGTTTTTGTGAGAGCAAATTCTTTCTGTAAACTGCGAGCATTTTGATGGAAAAAGGAGTGAGATAATTGTGCATGTTGAAATCGTTGAGTAAGGGAGGATGATGTTATGGGCAAAACAGTGTACTTATCAGCTACTGCATTCCCTTCTACCAGAGGTCCTGGCAAGCGGGTGTGAGACCTAATATGAACAATAAAGCAAGGATGCTGTCGTTGCTGAAGCAGAGTTGCAATAGCAAGGAAAAGTTTATACAGCTCTTTATTGCTAATTTCTTTGATAAATGCAGCTTCTAAGCGGTTAATAGCGCCAACAGCATATAGTGAATCTGATACAATATTAATAGGTTCGCTTGCAAACAATGTCAGAGCTAAATGTATTGCAGACAATTCAACAATCTGAGTGGACGCTTCCACAGTAACTGATGTGTGTTGCCATTGTGCCTTTTCTTTCCAGGCTACTACGGCCTTCTTTGTTTTACCTGAGCCGTCTGTAAAAACCGTTTTTGCATTTGGTATAGGGTGAGGCACCATCACTCTCTGTGGCTGTAAACAGAGGGAAGGTAAGGCTTGCAAGATTTTATTCTGTGGCAAAGTAAAATGGATATCATTCAAATAATCAGCCAGAGCAGCCTGAAATTCAAGGCTGTCCCTCATCAGAGTAATGTGCGTTTCCTTATGAAAGGGTAGGTAAATAATGTCAGGGTCTCGACCTGTCAGCTGCTGTATCCTGAACCGTCCTTTCTGAATCACCATAATGACCATCTCCAAAGGAGTCATAATTGTTTTTGTAAAGGTGTGTGATAAGAAAATCCATTCCAGGGTAACTAATTGCTGTGATTCTGTCAATTGAGCAAATAGCCCATAAGGCTGGAATTTCGTGTGAATCACAAAAAATAGAAGAGGCAAGTGTAAGATTATACGTCCTGCTTGGGAAGTTATAAGTTTTTGAATTACCAATGCCAATTCCTGTTTTGCTTTGTCAGAAAGGATTCGAGGCGAAGTTAAATCTGAATCCCCCTTCAAGGTGTTAAACAGGGTACTTAACTCTTCACTAGAAATACCCAGCACAGGACGAATCCAATTAATTGTCCCTAGTAGTTGCTGCAAATCATTTAATGTAGAGATATTGTTTAACAAACGAAGTTGTTGTGGCCGTAGGGTTCTGGTAAACAGTACCCATCCCAAATACTTCCAGGGCGGTTCTGTTTGTATTTTTTCTGGAGAAATATGAAGCCCAAATTGTTGTAAAGAGTCTTTTAGATGATTTACAGTTTTCATCAGTTCTGTCTGTGTCAAAGCTGCAATGAGAATGTCATCCATATAATGGTAAATAAGAGACTGTTTAAAAATACTTCGAGTCGGCTCTATTGCAGCAGAGACCACTAACTGACAAATTGTGGGACTGTTCATCATGCCCTGTGGGAGAACCTTCCTTTCTGCTCATCTTTTTTCTTTACTGTCGGCTTTGGGCAGTTCTTTTTAATATGCCCCATTTGATTACACTCAATACATTTCATTTCTGCTCGTCCCACAACGAGTTGCTGAGCCAAGGCACTTGCAAGTAAAGTAGCTTTATGCTCTTCAGAACCCACATTCTGACAAGCTTTAATAAATTCTGCTATACTTTTGTAAGAGTTTTTTAGAGGGCCCAAAATTCTTTGACAATCTGCATTTGCATTTTCATAAGCCAATTGTAATAACAGCGTTTCTACTGTATTTTCATCATCAATCTGCCTGCTCAGTGCTGTTTGTAAACGATCAATAAATGTAACATAGGGTTCTTGAGCTCCTTGCCTGACTGCCACAAAAAGAGGGCTGGTGTTTCCCTGCCTCCGGGACGCGTTTCAGGCACTTTAAAGCCAATGCAGAGATCTGTTGTAAACGCTGCCGAGGTAGCCGTGCCTGTACCTCTGGTATTGCATACTGATTAACTCCCAAATATTCTTGCCTATTTTCCAAAGTGTCTGCAGAAACAGCCTCCTGGTACTCTGCCAGCCACACTGAATATTGTGCAGGTGTTAAAATCATCCGTAAAAGTGACTTCCAATCATGTGGAGTCATAGTATAGGATTCCCCAATGACTGTTACTAAATTTGAAGTATAGTTACTGTGCAAACCATAGTCTCTCACCGCAGCCCGTACTTCCTTAATCATTTCATAACTAAGGTAGCGATACTCAGGAGAATGATTTGGACAATAGATTACCGGCATCGCCGTCAGCATGGCAAAATCTCCTTTACGAGCAGCTTCCTCTCTACAATTTTCTGCCAGCGTTTTGTATTTCTTTACATGAGACTCTGATGCCTTTTCAGCAAAGCCAATAGGTGGCTCGGCAGACGCAGGATACGGAGGAGCTGTTGGTGTTAACTGTGCTCCGTCCGTAGCCGCTGCCGGCTGCGAGACCCCCCGTGCCGAAGGGACGGCCGCAGCCGTTTCTTTTACCGATGTTGTTAATGGTGGGTATAAATTGGGCTGTATGTCTGGATCTGTGAAATCAAGATCGTAAGGATCGTCTGATTCTCCGGAGACTGTTTCATATACAGGCTCCTGTTGCTCCTTCACATCCACTAAGGTGTTAATAGGAGTGGATGCCAGAGATTGCAAATACTCCTCTGCAGGCTGGAGTGCAGAGACTGCTATAAAAACAACCCTCCACGTTGCTTCTAAATCCTTTAGAATATCAGACTGCAACGTGTTCTGTTTTTGTATTTCTACTCCCACTTTCGCCCAAATCTTTGCATCGTAAGTCCCTGATACAGGGAACCAGGTACAGTTGTGTTTGATCCATACTAATAACTGCACCAATTTCGCTAATTGGACCTTATAGCCCTGTTCGCGTAATATACGCTGTAATACCTCAGTGTAGAGCTTATGCTCTTGGGAACTAGCCTGTCCCATGTTTATTGCGATCGCGGAACTCACTGATCCTGGGGACTCACTCTCTGGTCCTGGGGACTCACTCTCCGGTCCTGGGGACTCACTCTCCGGTCGTGGCGCGCGCTAGCCCCTGACAATCCTTCGATCAGAGTCACTGCCGCTTCTTCGTTAATCTTCAACCTTGTTCGGGCGCCATTTGCGGCGGGCGGCAAGGAAGGCACAGACTCTGAGATCGAGGATGCAAGGGCCTGAAGCCGAAAGGCCTAAGGCTTTTTATTGTTATGCTACTACTCTATTTAACTGCTACAATGCAGGAGCCAGACTAGGCAGTTCAAGATAACATCAACATTCACACGCTAAGCACTCATCACTCATCCTGGGAAGAGCCCACAGTGTCCTGGGCTCAAAACATCAACAACCATTCCTGTTTTCAGCTCTGTGTTCAGAACTGACCTTCAACACATGTTTACTTGTTACATGCCTCAAAGAGCCCTGTGAACTGGTCTCTGCTCCTTTATCTCAGAAGCAAGCAAAAACTATTCTCAGTGCAGTGTTCCCAAGCAAATCTTATGCTCCCCAAGTAAAGCACAGCTGTTTGCAGACTGATGGTCTTCCACACCACCTGCCACAGGCAGGGACACCTTCCACTAGACCAGATTGCTCAAAGCCTCATCCCATCTGGCCTTAAACTGCCAGGGAGGGGGCATCGACAGCTTCTCTGGGCAACCTGTTCCAGTGTCTCACCACCCTCACAGGAAAGAATTTCTTCCTAATATCTAATCTAAATCTACCCTCTTTCAGTTTAAAACTGTTCCCCCTCGTCCTGTCACTACATGACCTTGTTAAAAGGCCCTCTCCTGCTTTCCTGTAGGCCCCCTTCAGGTACTAGAAGGCTGCTAGAAGGTCTCCTGGGAGCCTTCTCTTCTCCAGGCTGAACAGCCCCAACTCTCTCAGCCTGTCTTCATAGGAGAGGTGCTCCAGCCCTCTGATCATCTTCATGGCCCTCCTTTGGACTTGCTCCAACAGGTCCGTGTCCTTATGCGGGGGACCCAGAGCTGGACGCAGTACTCTAGGTGGGGTCTCACAAGAGCAGAGTAAAGGGGCAGAATCACCTCCCTCAACCTGCTGGCCACACTGCTTTTGATGCAGCCCAGGATACAGTTGGCCTTCTGGGCTGCAAGCGCACATTGCCGGCTCATGTTGAGCTTCTCATCAACCATCATCCCCAAGTCCTTCTCCTCAGGACTGCTCTCAATCCATTCTCTGCCAAGCCTGTATTTGTGCTTGGGATTGCCCCAACCCACATGCAGGACCTTGCTCTTGGCCTTGTTGAATTTCATATGGTTCGCACGGGCCCACATCTCAAGCCTTTCCAGGTCCCTCTGGATGGCATCCCTTCCCTCCAGCATGTCGACCGCACCACACAGCTTGGTGTCATCAGCAAACTTGCTGAGGGCGCACTCAGTCCCACTGTCCATGTCACCAACAAAGATGTTAAACAGGACCGGTCCCAGTACCGACCCCTAAGGAACACCACTCATCACTGGTGTCCACTCAGACATCGAGCCATTGACCACAACTCTTTGAGTGCGACCATCCAGTCAATTCCTTATCTACCAAGTGGTCCATCCATCAAGTCCATGTCTCTCCAATTTAGAGACAAGGATGACGTGTGGGATAGTGTCAAATGCTTTGCACAAATCCAGGTAGATGACATCAGTTGCTCTTCCCCTATCCACCAGCACTGTAACCCCATTGTAGAAGGCCACCAAATTTGTCAGGCATGACTGGCCCTTAGCAAAGCCATGTTGGCTGTCTCAAATCACCTCCTTGATTTCCGTGTGCCTCAGTATAGTTTCCAGGAGGATCTGCTCCATGATCTTGCCAGGCACAGAGGTGAGACGGAATGGACTGTAGTTCCCCAGGTCTCCCTTTTTTCCCTTCTTGAAGATGGGGGTTAGGTTTCCCTTTTCCAGTCAGCGGGAATTTCACCAGACTGCCACGACTTCTCAAAAATGATGGATAGTTGCTTAGCAACTTCATCTGCCAGTTCCCTCAGGACCTGTGGATGCACCTCATCAGGTCCCATGGACTTGTGCACCTTCAGGTTCCTTAGATGGTCTCGAACCTGATCTTCTCCTACAGTGGGCGGTTCTTCATCCTTCCAGTCCCTGCCTCTGCCTTCTGTGACTTGGGTGGTGAGGCTAGAGCACTTGCCGGTGAAGACGGAGGCAAAAAAGTCATTGAGTACCTCAGCCTTCTCCATATCCCAGGTAACCAGGTCTCCTGTTTCCTTCCAGAGAGGGCCCACATTTTCCCTAGTCTTCCTTTTATCATTGACATACCTGTAGAAGCATTTCTTGTTGCCCTTGACATCCCTGGCCAGATTTAATTCTATCAGGGCTTTAGCTTTCCGAACGTGCTCCCTGGCTGCTCGGACAATTTCCCTGTATTCCTCCCAGGCTACCTGCCCTTGCTTCCACCCTCTGTAGGCTTCCTTCTTGTGCCTGAGTTTATCCAGGAGCTCCTTGTTCATCCATGCCGGCCTCCTGGTGTTTTTGCCTGCCTTCCTCTTTGTCAGGATGCATTGCTCCTGAGCCTGGAGGAGGTGATCCTTGAATGTTAACCAGCTTTCTTGGGCCCCTCTTCCCTCCAGGGCTTTATCCCAAGGTACTCTCCCAAGCAGGTCCCTGAAGAGGCCAAAGTCTGCTCTCCTGAAATCCAGGGTGATGAGCTGGCTGCATGACCTCCTTGCTGCCCTATGGATGATCTTGAACTCCACCATTTCATTGTCACTGCAGCCAAGGCTGCCCTTGAGCTTCGCATCCCCCACCAGCCCCTGCTTGTTGGTGAGAACAAGGCCCAGCATGGCTCCTCTCCTTGTTGGCTCCTCTGTCACTTGGAGAAGGAAGTTGTCATCCACGCATTCCAGGAACCTCCTGGATTGCTTGTGCCCTGCTGTGTTGGCCCTCCAACAGATATCAGGATGGTTCAAGTCCCCCATGAGGACCAGGGCCTGTGAACGTGAGGCTACATCTATCTGTCTGTAGAGGGCCTCATCCTCTTGGTCTTCCTGGTCAGGTGGCCTGTAGCAGATACCCACTGTAATATCTCCCATCCCTGCCCTCCCTTTAATCCTGACCCATAAGCTCTCTGTTGGCTCCTCCTCCATCCCCAGACAGAGCTCCATGCACTCAAACTGGTCATTAACAGAGGGCAACACCCCCTCCTCGTCTCCCCTGCCTGTCCTTCCTAAAAAGCCTCTATCCCTCCATTCCAATGCTCCAGTCATCACAGTCATCCCACCATGTCTCTGTGATGCCAATAAGGTCGTAGCCTTGCAGGTATGCGCACATCTCTAGCTCCTAAAGAGCTAGAGATCCTAGGGATGCGCACTTCTCTAGCATCCCATGTACTCAGGTCATACTCTTAGCCATGCAATACCTACTCATAGTTTCATGCTGTAAAAATCATCATGCTGGTATGCTGTAGCAGATATAGCCCTTATATCAGTTCAGACACTGACCTGACAAAGGAGACATCCAAGACCTGATTACATCTTTGGACTGTGGGGCACCATCTGACCCAGAGCCAAGTGATTTGCAGGATGGATACAGCTAGTATGCTCTGGGGACAGTGAGCTCTGAGTGCACAGGACCAGGGCCACCATGCTTCAGGTCAGAGCATGACTCCTTGGCCCTCTTTCAGCAGCTACAAATGTATCCAGTATGTCTAAATGCCTGACCTAGACCTAGTCAAACTAGCACGGGTAGAAATACGATCTGCAGTGGCTAAAAGGACTGAAGAGGACTGAAAGCCTCTCTGGATCACTGAGCCTAGTATTATAAAATTGTGAGTAATAAGATAGGAGGTCCACAGACTACCTACTCCACAGCCACAGATCCCAACCCCCATTCCAACATCCAGAAACAAGTTTTAGATTTGTACCAAAAGGCAAAAGCAAAAATGACAACCTAGTAAACTAAGAGGAAGGAAATCAATGACATAACATTGGGAAGGAAACTATGAACTTGTCCAGAGGTCACCAGTTCAACCTGTGTGAAAAATTTCTTCCTGGCACCAGATCTAGTGATTAGGTTACTTCTGAGAGTGCAAACATGACACATCAACCCAGAATCTGAGAAATTAATGCCAAAACATTCTGCCTACTTCATCTCTAGTTGTGGCAAATTACAATGCTTGGTGACTTTCTAAGTGCCGAAGTATTGTACAAAGAAAAACTCAAATCCAATGGTATAAAGCAAAAAAATCACGCAGACTGGTTCTTTCCTACCTCTGCCATGGTAGGAATGATATGTGAAAAGAAAGGACCTCAGACATTGCCTTGGACAAAAGGTCTCTTTAGAATATGACTTTGCTCTTATTTTTCACAAAAAGAACATTTAATTGTCTGTGTTCACAAGAAAAACACATAACCTGACAATCTGAATGATACACTTCTCTTGCTCTGTATTTCAAAAAGGACAATCTTCCAGAAGTTTAAAAGGTACACACACTAACTTGAAACAGAATCACAGAATCGTAAGGGTTGGAAGGGACCTCTGGAGATCATCTAGTCCAACCCCCTGCCAAAGCAGATTCACCTAGAGCACATTGCACAGGGTCACGTCCAGGGGTGTTTTGAATATCTCCAGAGAAGGAGACTCCACAACCTCCCTGGGCAGCCTGTTCCAGTGCTCTGTCACCCTCAAAGTAAAAAAGTTTTTCCTCATATTCAGATGGAACTTTCCATGTTTCAGTTTGTGCCCGTTGCCCCTTGTCCTGTCACTGGGCACCACTGAAAAGAGTCTGGCCCCATCCTCTTGACACCCGCCCCTAAGGTATTTGTAAGCATTGATAAGATCCCCCCTGAGGATGCCCAACAAGGGCACATTGTTTGCTCATGGTGAACTTGTCCACCAGAACTCCCAGGTCCTTCTCCACAGAGCTGCTTTCCAGCAGGTCAACCCCCAACCTGTACTGGTGCATGGGGTTATTTCTCCCTAGATGCAGGACCCTACACTTGCCTTTGTTGAACTTCATGAGGTTCCTCTCTGCCCAACTCTCTAGCCTGTCCAGGTCTTGCTGAATGGCAGCACAGCCTTCTGGTGTATCAGCCACTCCTCCCAGTTTTGTGTTATCAGCAAACTAGCTGAGGGTACACTCTGTCCCTTCATACAGGTCATTGATGAATAAGTTGAACAGGACTGGACCCAGTACTGACCCCTGGAGAACACTGCTAGCTACAGGCCTCCAACTAGACTCAGCGCCACTGATCACAACCCTCTGAGCTCTGCCATTCAGCCAGTTCTCAATCCACCTCACTGTCCACTCATCTAGCCCACACTTACCCTGAGCTTTCCCATGAGGGTGTTGTGGGAGACAAAAAGCCTTGCTGAAGTCAAGGTAGACAACATCCACTGCTCTCCCCTCATCTACTCAGCCAGTCATGTCCTCATAGAAGGCCATCAGATTGGTCAAGCATGATTTCCCCTTGGTGAATGCATGTTGACTATTCCTGATAACCTTCTTTTCCTCCACATGCTTAGAGACGGCATCCAGAATGAGCTGCTCCATCACCTTACCAGGGATGGAGGTGAGGCTGACAGGCCTGTAGTTACCTGGTGTTTCATTTTTCTCTTAAGGTAAGATTACCTACACTCCTTTACAGCACATATGCCACCATTTACCTCTTCAATTGCATCAAATGAGATTACAGGTCAAGATCCTGAACTTAATAATAGAAAAAACCCTCAACTATTGATTTCACAAAATGTGTAGCTGTAAACATCATAACTGCCAGATTGACAATATAAGATAATTCCTTGTAATAGACCTGGAATTCTTTTGAGAATCCAAAGGCTAACACAAGTCTTAAATCAACTATAATTTAAACTTATTCAGTTCAAAATTAGAACAATTTTACAATTTACACCACAAAATCTGCTTTTCAAGGCCCACAATAGTGTTACAGGCAGTGGCATGAGGCACAGGGTATGTTTCCAAGCAGACAGTACTTGCTTCCACCATCGTGAGCACATAGCGCTTGCCTTGGCAGGTTCGTGGAAGCGAGATGTAATCAATCTGCCAGGCCTCTTCATACTTATATTTTAGCCATCATCCTCCATACCACAGGGGTTTCAGCCATTTGGCTTGTTTAATTGCAGCACATGTTTCACATTCGTGGATGACGTGTGTGATGGTGTCGTTGGTCAAATCCACCCCTCGGTCACGGGCCCATCTCTATGTAGCATCTCTGCCTTGATGGCCCGATGTATTATGGGCCAACCGAGCTAGAAATAATTCACCTTTATGCTGCCAGGCCAGGTCTACTTGAGCCACTTTGATCTTAGCAGCTTGATCCACCTGCTGGTTGTTTTGCTGTTCCTCAGTGGCTCTGCTCTGTTGGTACATGAGCATCTATGTGACAGACATACCTTCACAACCAGCTTCTCTAATCGGGTAGCAATATCCTGCCATAATTCAGCTGCCCAGATGGGTTTGCCTCTGCACTGCCAGTTGGTTTTCTTCCACTGCTTCAGCCATCCCCACAGGGCATTTACTACCATCCATGAGTCAGTATACAGGTAGAGTACTGGCCATTTTTCTTGCTCAGCAATATCTAGAGCCAGCTGGATGGCTTTTACTTCTGCGTACTGACTCGACTCTGCTGTTCAATATCTTTATAGATGATCTAGATGTAGGGATTGAGTGCACCCTCAGTAAATTTGCAGATGACACCAAGCTGGGTGGGAGTGTCGATCTGCTGGAGGGTAGGAAGGCCCTACAGAGGGATCTGGACAGGTTAGATAGATGGGCCGAGACCAACGGCATGAGGTTCAACAAGAACAAGTGCCGGGTCTTACACTTTGGCCACAACAACCCCATGCAGCGCTACAGGCTGGGGGAAGAGTGGTTAGAAAGCGGCCCAGCGGAAAGAGACCTGGGGGTGCTGATCGACAGCCGGCTAAACATGAGCCAGCAGTGTGCCCAGGTGGCCAAGAAGGCCAATGGCATCCTGGCCTCTATTAGGAATAGTGTAGCCAGCCGGTCTAGGGAAGTGATCGTCCCTCTGTACTCGGCACTGGTGAGGCCGCACCTTGAATACCGTGTCCAGTTCTGGGCCCCGCACTTCAAGAAAGATGTTGAGGTGTTGGAGCGCGTCCAGAGGAGGGCGACCAAGCTGGGGAAGGGTCTGGAGGGTCTGACCTATGAGGAACGGCTGAGGGAGCTGGGGTTGTTTAGCCTGGAGAAGAGGAAGCTCAGAGGTGACCTTATTGCAGTCTACAACTACCTGAAGGGAGGCTGTAGTGAAGTGGGAGTTGGCCTCTTCTCCCAGGCAACTAGCCAGGACAAGAGGACATAGCCTCAAGCTTCACCAGGGGAGGTTCAGGTTGGACATTAGGAAGCATTTCTTCACAGAAAGGGTCATTAGACATTGGAATGGGCTGCCTAGGGAGGTGGTGGAGTCACCATCTCTGGATGTGTTTAAGAAAAGACTGGACATGGCTCTTAGTGCCATGGTCTAGTTGACATGGTGTTGTCAGGGCAATGGTTGGACTCGATGATCCCAGAGGTCTCTTCCAACCTGATTGATTCTGTGATTCTGTGATTCTGTGACTCGCCTTCTCCCGCAGCTGCTTCTGCCACTTGTCGCATAGGACTCCACACAGCAGCTTTCCACTTTCTCTGCTTGCCTACAATATGACAATATCCATCGGTGAATAAGGCATGATGCTTCTCATTTTCTAACAGTTTATTGTATTGTGGGGCCTCTTCAGCACGCATGACCTTCTACTCTGGCAACATTCCAAAATCTTTGCCTTCCAGGCAGTCCATGATTACTTCTGGCCCGCTGAGTAATCAATGCAACCCACTTACTACATGTAGCATCAGTTGCATGAGGTGTAGAGAGGGTCTTTCCTTTAAACATCCAGTTCAACACTGGCTATCAGGGCAGCAGGAGGAGCTGTGCCTCAGTGCCAATTACTTCTGAGGCAGCTGCAACTCCTTCATAGGCTGCCAGTATCTCTTTTTCTGTTGGAGTATAATGGTCCTCTGATCCTCTGTATCCTCGGCTCCAAAACCCCAGGGGTTGACCTCGAGTCTCCCCTGGTGCCTTTTGCCAGAGGCTCCAGGTAGGACCGTTCTCCCTGGCTGCGGTATAGAGGACATTCTTTACTTCTGGTCCCGTCTGGACTGGTCCAAGAGCCACTGCATGGACTGTCTCTTGTTTAATTTGCTCAAAAGCCTGTTGTTGCTCAGGGCCCCATTTAAAGTCATTCTTCTTTCGAGTTACTTGGTAGAGAGGGCTCACAATCTGACTGTAATGGGGAATGTGCATCCTCCAGAAGCCTACTACGCCTAGGAAAGCTTGTGTCTCCTTTTTGTTAGTTGGCGGAGACATGGCTGTTATTTTGTTGATCACATCCATTGGGATCTGACAGCGGCCATCTTGCCCCTTGATCCCTAAATACTGTATCTCTTTTGCAGATCCCTTGACCTTATTGCATTTGATGGCAAAACCAGCTTCTAGAAGGATTTGAATGACTTTTTCCCCTTTCTCAAAAACTTCTCCTGCTGTATCACCCCATACAATGATGTCACCAATGTACTGCCGGTGCTCCAGAGCTCCACTCTTCTCCAGTACAGTCTGGACCAGTCCATGGCAAATCATGGGGCTATGTTTCCACCCCTGGGGCAGTCGATTTCACATGTACTGGATGCCCCTCCAGGTGAAGGCACACTGTTGCCTACACTCTGCTGCCAAAGGAATGGAGAAAAACACATTTGTGATGTCAATCGTGGCATTCCACTTTGCTGCCTTTGACTCCAGTTCATAATGGAGTTCTAACATGTCCAGTACAGCAGCACTCAGCAGTGGTGTTACTTTGCTCGGGCCACGATAGCCCACAGTTAGTCTCCGCTCCCCATTGGACTCTTGCACTGGCCATATGGCACTGTTGAAGGGTAAGCGCATTTTGCTGATCGCACCTTGGCTCTCCAGTTGACGGATCAGCTCGTGGATGGGGATCAGTGAGTCTCTGTTAGTATGATATTGCCATCAGTGGACCGTTCTAGTAGCAATAGGCACCTTTTGCTCCTCGACCCTCAGCAGCCCCACAATAGAAGGGTCTTCTGATAGACCAGGCAGGGTAGACAGCTGTTTCATTTCCTGCATCTCCACATCCGCTACATCAAACACCCACCAGTATCCCTTCGGGTCCTTGAAATACCCTCTTCTCAGGTAATCTATACCAAGAATACATGGGGCATCTGGGCCAGTCACAATAGGGCGCATCTGCCACTCAGTCCCAGTCAGACTCCAGCTTCCAATACAGTCAGCTCTTGGGAGCCCCCTGTCACACCAGAGATCCTAATTGATTCTGTCCCTTTAAAGTTCGACGGTATTATGGTGCATTGTGCACCAGTGTCCACTAAAGCCCTATACTGCTGTGGTTCTGATATGCCAGGCCATCGAACCCACACAGTCCAAAAAACACGGTTGTCCCTCTCCACCTGGCTGGAGGCAGGGCCCCTCTAATCCTGAACATAGTGTTCATTATTAACATCTTGGTTTGAGCGGCTCACGTAGATTCAATCCCCATTATTCACATCTGGTAAATAGGGATCTGAAGCCCATCTACGCTGTCTGGAGAGCTTCCTATTGGAAACTGGAGCAACAAAACTCCTGGAAGAAGCCCCGTTCCTAATCAGTGCACCTTGTAACTCATGTATGCGTTTCTGCAAAGCCGAGGTAGGTTTTCCATCCCATTTCCTCATGTCCTCTCCATGGTCACGCAGGAAAAACCACAGGGTGCCTCGTGATGTGTACCCTCTCTCCCTAGTACGTCTTGCAGGGGAATGCTGTCTCCTGATGTCTGAGACATTCTTCAGTGCAGGTGGGGAGCAGGGTCTGTCCTCCATCTGGGACAATTTGTCCAACACCTTACCGAGCAGTTCTGTGGGTTTGTCAGATGGTTTTTCCACAGCGGAGACAGTGACCCATGTTAAGGAAACGAGATTTTCTGCATATTGTCGCATCTGATTCTGTCGCCCACTGTTGGTACAGCTATTTCCCTGAGATTCTTAACCCCTTTCTCAATGGTTGTCCACTTGCCTGGGTGGTATATGACATCATACCTAAAGGAATACCTGTTCCTTACGCTTCGCAGGAGTCACCGCCAGAGTGAGGGGATGTGCACCAGTTGCAAGACCCCCATCAACACCCACTTCTCTAGACATTGGTCCCAGCTGCTTGGCTTCACTACCATCTAACTCGAAACCATCGCCGCCGTTATCCCAGCAGTGGAGCAGCCAAGTAACAAGTTGCTCGCCTTCATGACAGCTGTAATCTCTACGTATATCTCGCAGCTCACTCAGGGATAGGGATCGAGTGGTTACCTCTGGCTCGTCCTCCTGCGATGTCCCTGGTAGGCCATCACGACCTGCTCTTTTTGTGGTTTTCGCCTTCTGTACAGGGGCGACTGATACCGGCACTGGTTGAGTCCCTAGGTTAGCTGCACCACCCATCACTGGGGGCTGATTAGCTGCAGCCCTTGTTGCCAAAGTCTGGGTAATCGCAGGAAGTGCTGCCTGGAGTTCGGTAATAACAGTGCCCAGTGCAGAGATCTGAATAGCCTCTGGGGTAGCCAGGGTGCCTGCTGTAGGGACTGGCAAGGTCTGAGTATCTGCGGTTCTAGTTGTGGGTGCTGGGGCAGCTGCGGTGTCTGTCATAGGGGCTGGAGATGCTGTGGTGCCTGGTGTAGGGGCCAGGGCTTCTGTGGGGTCTGTTACAGTGGCTGCAGCAGCTGTGCTGTATCCACCCCTATACTGATGTTTTACTCTAAGCAAGAGCAAGAACTGAAAGACATTCAAAAGGCCTGACAATATGAGCATGGTGGTTGAAACATCCCACGGGTATTCAAAATTCTCAAAAGCCATTGAGATCAGCCTCAAGGCGAAAAAAAAAGTACATGTCACCCATTCCCATTCCATAGAAATCAGAAATGGCCCCAGTTCCAGAAGAATTTATAATACCATAAACCAATGCCAAATAACATAGCAGTGTGATACCTCTAAGTCTGTGCCCAGAAGCGATAAACCGCACAAATCAAGTAACAAACAGTGGCAAAGCCACAATTTGATTAGTCACCCGAAAAGCAACTGTAAAACCAAATACCAGAGAATTCCACCCAGCCACCCTGCTACTGTCACAAGCATAATGAATGCTCATAATAAAAGCAGTCAAATCTGTGAAAACTTCAACCCTCTGAGACTCTTAGACCAAAACTCTAAGGCTCTCCCAGGTGAGCTATTTACCTTGGGCGCCAAATAAACTGTCTTCGTTTAGCCCGCACCCAGGGCTAAACAACAACAGTTTTTCTCTCACCCAATGTCCCTTCCCTGACCGAGGAAGGGAATTGGGAAAAGGAGAGAGACTCATGGGTTAAAATTAAACAGATTTAATAAAATAAAGAAATAAATAACAATGATAATACAAAACACACAAAATTATAATTAGCTACATAGTGCTAGCAAGTTGCTCCAGGAACAGCAGTCACTGAGAATGCAAAAGAGGGAGGGGAGAAGAGCGGAGAGCAAAAAATAGCCCCACCTCTCCTCAGCAAGCTTTCCCTTTTATAGTGAACTAGATGTTAATGATATCCCTGGGGCCTGGGTTAAAGATAAACATAGAATAGGTGCTCCAGCCCTCTCATCATCTTCGTGGCCATCCTCTGGACTCGTTCCAACAGCTCCATGTCCTTATATTGAGGGCCCCAGAGCTGGATGCAGTACTCCAGCTGGGGTCTTCATGGAACTGATGCTATGTGGAGTAAATAGGTTGCAGTGATTACTCAGTGGGCCTGAATAGGGAACCTCAATTGCCCAGGAATTCTGGAAGTAATCATGGACTGTCTGGAAAGCAAAGATTTTTGGAATGTTACCAGAGGAGGAGGTGATGCATGCTGAAGAGGCCCCACCATACAACAGACTATCAGAGAATGAGAAGCATCATGCCTTGTCCACCGATACATCTTGCCGCATTGTAGGCAAGCAGCGAAAGTGGAAAGCTGCTGTGTGGAGCCCTATGCGATGAGTGGCAGAAGCAGCTGAGGGAGAAGGTGAGTTGAGTCAGTATGCAGAAGTAAAAGCCATCCATCTGGCTCTGGATGTTGCTGAGTGAGAAAAATGACCAGTATTCTACCTGTACACTGACTCATGGATGGTAGCAAATGCCCTGTGGGGATGGCTGAAGCAGTGGAAGAAAACCAACTGGCAGCACAGAGGCAAACCCATCTGGGCAGTTGAATTATGGCAGGATATTGCTACCCGATTAGAGAAGCTGGTTGTGAAGGTATGTCTGTCACATAGATGCTCATGTACCAACAGAGCAGAGCCACTGAGGAACAGCAAAACAACCAGCAGGTGGATCAAGCTGCTAAGACCAAAGTGGCTCAAGTAGACCTGGACTGGCAGCCTAAAGCTGAACTATTTCTAGCTCGGTTGGCCCATAATACATCGGGCCATCAAGGCAGAGATGCTACATAGAGATGGGCCCGTGACCGAGGGGTGGATTTGACCATGGATGCTATCACACAGGTCATCCACGAATGTGAAACATGCGCTGTAATTAAACAAGCCAAATGACTAACACCTGTGGTATGGAGGACGATGGCTGAAATATAAGTATGGAGAGGCCTGGCAGATTGATTACATCTCGCTTCCACGAACCTGCCAAGGCAAGCGCTATGTGCTCACGATGGCGGAAGCAAGTACTGGCTGCTTGGAAACATACCCCGTGCCCCATGCCCCTTCCCGTAACACTATTCGCGGCCTTGAAAAGCAGATTTTGTGGCGACATGGCACTCTGGAAAGAATCGAGTCAGAGAAGGGGACTCGTTTCTGAAATAGCCTCATAGATACCTGGGCTAAAGTGCATGGTATTGAAGGGATATATCACATCCCCTGCCAGCTGCCAGGAAAGTTGAACGATGCAATGGGCTGTTGAAGATGACGCTGAAAGCAATGGGTGATGGGCCTTTCAAAAATTGGGATGAACACTTAGCAAAGGCCACCTGGTTAGTTAATACCAGGGGATCTACCAACCGGGCTGGTCCTGCTCAATCCAAACTGTTGCGCACTGTAGAGGGGGATAAAGTCCCTGTGGTTCATGCGAGGAATGTGTTGGGGAAGACAGTTTGGATTACTCCTGCCTCGAGCAAAGGCAAACCTATGTGTGGAATTGCTTTTGCTCAAGGACCTGGGTGCACGTGGTGGATGCTGCAGGAGGATGGGGAAGTTAAATGTGTGCCTCAAGGAGATTTAATTCTGGGTGAGAATAGCCAATAACTGTATGATGCTAAGTGTCATTTCTTATAGTAAGAATCACCCCAGACCCTGAACATGGGCTGCAGCAGATACATGCACTGCAAGATCAAGATGCAATACTCCATCCTGCTGTGCCCAACTTCAACAGTCCATAACACTGTATTGAGGCCTGGTCCCGAGCTGCTAACTGAGTGAATCCCACACCAATGTTTTTTCCTGCCCTGAGAAATACTATGAGAAATGGAACCCAGGGAGTTGGACTGAATTGATTCAGTGGACCTCTTGGAAAGATGGCCCATGGACTGGAGAGAATATCTGTGTATATATGTGGATGTGTATTTATGTTAAGGGATGGGGAAAATAGTAGTGACTTGATGTAAATGATATAGAATAAGGGGTGGAATCCTGTCCTGGTTTCACTGGGATTGGGTTTCAGTTTGTGGCCAGCCATGGTGATCAAGGCCCTCAGCAGTTAAATCTGGGGCAGCTGACCCTGGCTGGCCCACAGGTGTATTCTATAGCATTAACATCAAGTTCACTGTAAAAGGGAGGGTTTGCTGGGAGGAGGTGGGGCTCTTTCTGCTCTTCTGGCCTTTCCTTGTTTCCCACAATTGTGATTCCTGGAGCAACTTGCTGGTGCTCTGTAGATAAGTATAGTTTTGTCTCTTTTGTGTTGTCATTTATATTGATTTTATTAAATCTGCTTAACTTCAATGTACAAGTCTCTCTCTTTTTCCCAATTCCCTTCCTCATTTGGGGAAGGGACATTGGGTGATAGAAAAACTGTTTATTGTTTAGCCCTGGGTGCAGGCTAAATGAGGACAATGAGTCTTACCCAAAGGCCTCCCTGTGGCTGAGGAAGAGAGGTTCAGCCTGTCAACTGATCCCAAAAGTCTGTAGTGATGTCTCCCTGACTTCTCAGTGATGGTATCTCCCCCACTTTGCCTTTTTCTTAAAGGCATTTTATACTATTTTCTATGTTTAGGTGGAGCTTGAGTGACTCTAGTCATACATACCCTTATTTTTTGATTGGTGCTAAGTTTTCTTGCTTTGATTTTAAAGGTATAGACTAAGAAAAATTCAGAGAGCATGCTCCGGGGTAGAGGGAAGTGGGTAGCTGTTGGGATGGAGGTGTGTTTTGGTATTATAATGAGACTATAATGAGCAAAGTTCATCCCCTAGACATGATTTTGCCACAATCATTGGCTCAGTGAACAGCGTTCTGGGTGGAACGGAGTATAATTTCTTGTTTGAAAATAGCCATGTGATTTATCGGCTACGAGGTACCATGGAGTTCCCGTACCTGCCTTGTGTATGCAGAGCCTGGCCACAGTTATCTCCACACTGTTCCACCCTCTGTTCTCTCGGAGTTAGCGTGCCAAGCTCCCTTGGTGCACGGACATCTAAGAATGCAGGTCAGGTTGCCTGGGGAGCTGTTATGGTACATGCTGACCACATCCCACCCTAGATGCTTTCTTAGTTCTAAAAGATGTGGATATAACTTTACTCTCAATAAGTGTGCCTCCAATTATTAGTTTCAGTAAGTTGTCCCCCCGGTAGTTACTCCACAATAGGTTAATGATAAAATAGAAATGCTATTCAAGAATGAAAGGCAACCTTCTTTTACCTTTCAGATTTTTAATATATGTGAAAGTTAACAAGCTAATTTAAAACCTTCCTCTAACGTCTTTTGTTTTATACGAGGTAAACAAAGATGTTTATCTTTTAAAAAATATAATTGCACAATAAAAATAACATCTCAAATAACAGTTTCCTTAAATAGATTTTAAAATAGTGTAGTTTAGATAGGAGAGTTAAATAGCAAATATGCTTGATTGGATCCTGTTATCTAATAGTTATAGTTTAATAACATAATGAGTGTAGCCTTTGCATGCCATTAAATTGGAGTTGCATTCTATAAACATTGTACAATCACAGAAAGTTCACAAAGGGTAAGTCTACAAAAGTAATTTGATACCAGAAATGTGGATTAAAAGAAGTGATAAAGATCATTTAAATTGAGAATACAATACTTCATTTAACAGTGACTTTGGTGTAGCCAAGTGCGGGAATTCAAAAACCAGACTGAGACAGTTAGCGCACTGCACCTAAAAGGGTTATTTCAAAAGCTTTTGCATAAATCTGAGATATTCACCAAGCCTTCACTTCTGCACCTCAACAAGCAGAAGTGAATCTGAAAGAAAAACAAAATAAAAGGGAAGGGGAATTTTAAGGTACAAAGGTCAGTCTTTGAGATGTCTTAAGCTTCAGCCCTGTTGGCACTGCCACTTTCTATCCCTGCTGTTTTTCCAACGGCATTAGTACAAAGCGCTGTGTAAGTATCAATAGCCTTGTTTATCTTTTGAGCTGTTTTGCAGAGGCTGTTCTTTAGAGACTTCAGAGTCCCAGTCCCATTGGAAAAGATATTTCATAGCATTTTCCCAATCCTAAAGACTTCATCCAGAGCTAGCCTGTGTAGGAGAGTGATATACCTCTCAGAAATTATGGCTGCTCAGTTGTCTCTATTGGTTCATAAGTGCATTGAAGGGAATCAAATTCTAGCTAATCTGTATGTGTCATCAGGATTGCTTGTTTCTGTTTAACCATGATATTATGGCTGCTGTGTCACGAATATTGGTAGCTATAATTATGCAACACCAAGGATTGTGATAGAATGGCCATGGCAAAATCCCATACCGTAGCCTTTCCCCATATATTTCTTGATGTGTCCCTGAATGGATGTTAGATAGGCGTCTTTAGTTCTGCTTAGGGAACCAAGTGTTCCTACTGGCTGGTAAGACAAGCTAAGAACTTTTTAGACCTCTTACCCAGCCAAGGTCCCACAGCTGTACTAGAGGGACCCAACTGAATTTGTAGGGGAGTTAGAGGTATCGTACTTTTCACCCTGCAGCTTACAAATTCCAAAAGTCTTTTAAGAAGGTTCTTTTCTGAAGGTGCTTGAAAAAACACATTGAACACAACTATAAGAGGGAAAGTCCTCTCATCCATTAGTAGCTGGTTAAAAGATAACAAACAAAGGATAGAAATAAATGATTCAGTTTTCTTGCTGGAGGGTCATTAGCAGTCTGGTCCTAGATGGGTCTATGGTACAGTTTGTACTATCCAACATATTTGTAACTAGAAATGGAGGTGATAAAATTTGCTTACAGTACTAAAATATTCAGGATAATAAAATTGAAAGCCATTTGCAAACAGTTGCATAAGACTGTCATGATACTGAGTGATTTTCAATGATGTTTACATTCTTTTTCTTTCATACCAAAAGGAAGTAGTAAACTGGAAGGGTACAGAGAAGATAAATAAGGATGTCAGTTTTAAATTACTTCCTGATGAGGAATATGTAAATAGACTAGGATGCTTCAGCCAAAACAAGAGATGACTAAGAGGGAAGGTAATAGAGGTAATTAAAATCCTGAGAGGCATGGCAGAAGTGAATTGGGCTGCTGTTATTCACTGTCTCATAATAAAAGAACTAGAGGACATTAAATAAAATTATCATTACCCCAGAGCATGGGTTCAAATAATGGCAGATTCTTGGAAGAAGAATGCAGTAAAGTCTGTTAAACTCAAAGATACCACATTTCCCTGCAGAGATCCTTGAACTGCAGGTCCCTGGGGGCTGAGAGAGTATACCAGGAAAGTATTGCAATATGCTTGCCCTGTTCTTATGTTCTTTACTTGCAATTCACTAATTCCTCATTGTTTGACCTTGTCAGAGGAAGAATGATAGGGTAGGTAGACCTTTAGTCTACTCTAGTACACCTGTTCTTATGAGATATCTTACAGTTTGATGACAATGATATCTTCCGTTACAATTTTAACTTAGGCATCATGAAAGGATTTTATGTATTTATCAAATAAGTTTATGTAAATATTTATTATTTGCCCTCTGAAGACAATTGGAAACAATTGGTCCTAGTTAAATCACCCTAGGTAAACTTTGAACTTCTAGCTTTTTGAAGTGGTAGTCTTTCATCACAGAATCTGTTTAAAGCATAAAATATCTCATGGTCTTATTTTTTTTATTTTATGCTTTGTGTAAGATTCTGCTGAGACTAGTTTAGGTTATAATGGGTCTCTGTGAACATGTGCAAGCAAAGATGCCTTCTGTCTTCATCACTGGCAAGAATTAGCAAGTATCTTTCCTATGTAGTGGAAGTAGGGAATGATCCTTGCTAGCTATGCCAAATGGAATGGCAAAAAAGATAGATCGTGACCACTGAGTAATGACCAGTAAAGTTAGTTATGTTCATAATTAGCTGTGAAATAGCTATGTTTAGTAAAGGTTATGTCAGACATGCTTTCCCAGCACACTCTCCTGATCCACTTAGCACTGAAATGCGCTGCATAGTAAAGCAGTTTGTACTGAAGTAGCGTCTAAAGAGTTGCAGCTTTGCTGGTGTAAACACATCTTATCTTGAAAGTTGAGTTTGCCTGGTGTTCAGTGCTTTGATTCAATACCTCTGTCACGGTTTAAAGCTGGGCTGGCTATTAAACCTGCGGCAGATGCCCTCTGTTATCCCCCCCCCTCCCCCCAGAGGGAAAGGGAAAGGGAAAAGGGAGAGAGACTTCTGGGTTGGAAAATTAAAACAGTTTTAATAAACTATAATAATGAAAAAAAAGTATAATAATAATAATAATAGAAATAATCAAATATATACAAATATATATACAAAACCAAGACTGAGCTCCCCTGAAGTCAGCCACGTCACCACCGGCACTCCAGGGCAGGCTCCGGGAAGGCCCAGCCTGGGCCTAGCGATGGTCGAGAGCTGGATTCAGGAATGCACGGATCGGGATCGGGGGCAGCAGGAAAACAGTCGGAGTCCTCCTTGGACACCGGCCATAGCAGAAAGAGAGCGAGACCCTCGTGATCCCCCCGCTTTATACTGAGAATGACGTGTATGGGATGGAATACCCTCGTTGGTCAATTTTGGGTCACCTGCCCTGTCCGCTCCCCCCTGCAGCTGCGACCCCCCTTCGGCTCTTCACTCGTAAGCAATGAGGAATTCAGCAGTGACCTTGGTTTCTCTCAAGAACAAGTACAGCAAGAGCCTTTCTGCACAACATCCCTACCGGTGCCTCAGTGATAACTACAAACTTCGAGCGTTATCAGTCCTGGAAGCAGACACTGTCTGCAAAAACATGCAGTTAGTTTCAGAAAGTGCAGTTACTTAGAGGAGACTTAGCTGAAAGCAAAAATCACCGAAAGGAAAATCGGCCTGGTTTAGGCCAAACCAGGACAACCTCACAGAAATCCCATTTGCTATAAGAATAACAAAGAATTTGTGGCTGAGAATAGATTGTAGAGAGAATCAGTTGGCTTCATCACTATCATTGAGTTAATAGAGAGAAAAAAGGAATCATAGAATGTTAGGGGTTGGAAGGGACCTCTGGAGATCATAGAGTCCAACCCCCCTGCCAGAGCAGGACCAATCTAGGGCAGGTTACACAGGAACGCATCCAGACAGGTCTTGAAAGTCTCCAGAGAAGGAGACTCCACAACCTCTCTGGGGAGCCTGTTCCAGTGCTCTGTAGCCCTTACAGTAAAGAAGTTCTTCCTCACGTTGAGGTTGAACTTCCTGTGCTCTAGTTTGCATCCATTGCCCCTTGTCCTATCGCAGGGCACAAGTGAAAAGAGGTTGCGCATTTCCTCTTGACACCCAGCCCTCATATATTTATACACATTAATCAGATCCCCTCTCAGTCAGGATGAACACGTATGTTGTTTCTGCTACCTAACATGCTCATGATTTCCATTTCATATGTCTGTACCAGTGAGGCAGACAGATCCACGCCAGTCCAAAATTTGGACGTGAACATGAGTTTAGTTTGATCCTAGAGCACTTACTGGGTAGAAAACTGCTAATATTTCTGGAGGAATATGGTAATTGCAGATCCCCTCAGTCGCCGACGGGATCAGCTCTGGTGCGGACCGGATGCACAGTGGAGCGCCCTAGCACGGTGCACAGGGAGGTTTCCCGAACCCCGGGGGAACCTCAGAGGGAGCCGAGAGAGCTGCCAGGAGCCCGCAGCTCACGCCACAGTGGCTGACGAGACCTGGGTGGGGCCAGGAGTAATGGCGGCCCAGCCCCCCCTCCCCCATATTAAAGAAGCCCTTAGGGAGCGCCAGCCACCAGGGCGGGCAAACGGGGTGTGGCGTGGCAGTTCGTGGGGAAGGGCGCTAAAGACCTGCCAACTCGACCGGGGAGCAATGGTATCCACCCGGCAGAGAGCCACCACCTCTCTAAGGTCTGCACCTGCAACAACCGATGCAGCTTCCCGGACAGAGCTCTAGGGGGAACATGCTGCTGCCCTGCTCTCATGCCAGCACCGGACTGCAGCAGTGAGCACACCTGTGTGAGGTGTGCCCAGGTAGAGGAACTCCTCTGCTTGGTGATGGAGCTATGAGAGGAGGTGAGCGGGGTGAGGAGTGTCAGGGAGTGCGAGAGAGACTATGGGAATCGCACCCTACCTTCCCTGGGACAGGCCCGACAGGCAGATGGGGCACATGACAGGGGGGATTCCTGGTCCTCTCTCTGCATGGCTGAACAGAGGGACTTAAGGGACAAGGGGCAATGGCAGCAAGTTCCTGCCTGCTGCAGCAGGCGTGTCACCTCCGTGACTGCCCCACCATCCCAAGTGCCCCTGAATAATAGGTGTGAGGCTCTGCAAGGGGACTAGGACAGTAATGAGGATGATGGTTTGACTACCTCGGAGGTGCTGCCGAGGTTAAGTCGACCTAAGCCCTGTGTCAAAACAACATCCATAAAGAAAAAAAGACAGGTCATTGTCTTGGGAGACTCTGTCCTGAAGGGAACAGAAGGCCTGATATGCAGACTGGACCTGCTTCACAGGGAAGTCTGCTGCCTCCCTGGGGCCTGGGTGAAAGATGTAAAGAGGAAGCTTCCCACCCTGGTAAGGCACTCGGACTATTATCCGTTATTGATATTTCAGGTTGGCAGTGAGGAAGTAGCTATGAGAAGTCAGAGGGCAATTAAGGGAGACTTCAGGGCCTTGGGTCGACTGGTTAAGGGACCAAAAGTACAAGCAGTGTTCTCCTCTATCCCTCCAGTTGCAGGGTGTGATGAAGGAAGAAACAGGAAGAGCCAGGGGATCAATACCTGGCTCCGAGACTGGTGTTACCGGCATGATTTTGGGTTCTTTGATCATGGGTCCATCTACATGACACCAGGCCTGCTGGCTGCAGATGGGCTGTGGGGTTCCCACGGGACAATGGTGGGAACGAACTACTGAACGAGCTATGTCCAGGCATGTCCAGGGGGTGGTAATGGGGTGGTGATGAACTAGCCAATCATAATACAGAACAAGGGCCTTAGCTATGAGACCAACAAGATATGGGGGAAGTTGAGGACCTTGGCTATGAGAAAAATAAGATATGGGGAAGCTGAAAAATAAGAAAGAATGCAGCACCTGCAAGATATAACTTTTTAGCATAAGCCAATCAGAACTAATATAGAGGCGTGTGAACAAACCATACTAACCAATCATAATAGAAATGACATACACGGAGTGTACCCTCAATAGAATAGTATAAATGTACCCTCAGATACGAAAATAAACGAGATCTGCTTAACGATCATATTGGTCTGCGTGCGGTGTCTCCGTGCCCTCTCGCGAACACTGACAAGTGGCGCCCGGGACAGGGACTCTTCGGCCCGGAGACTGCGGAGAAGCAGCGGACAGCGGACCGAAAGGGGGATGAGAGGAAGCCAGCTGTAGAGTGCTGCCCCGGCACTGGATTTTCACACCGGCAGGAACGGATGCGGTAAGCCCGAGTGTTGCTAGCAAAGGAAAACCTGGGTAGGGCTTCCCAGGCAGCTGGGGGAGGAATGGGGTCTACCCTGACCAAGACAGAAGTGGCAGTGGTGAAACTCCTCCAACATATACTCTCTGAGAGAGGAATTAAATATGACGAAGCTGCGTTAAAGCAGTTACTGTTCTGGGCAAAAGATAAAGGACATTTTACAACCTTTAATGATGTCTTTGAAGTGCCTTTATGGGAGAAGATTGGTGACTCTCTCTGGAATGCGGTGTCAAGTGGTGATAAGGAAGCCTTTAAATTGTCTGCTACATGGAAGCTGGTTAGCGAAGCGTTAAAAGGAATAAAAGCAGAGAGAGAAGTCACACATTCAGCTTTTATGGCTTTAGGACCGCAGACGTCTACTACCCCCTCACTGTTTGCGGGACCAACACCTCCCATGGCCCCGGTGGCTGTACCGGTGGCAGCTCCTTTATTGCCGTCGGTACGGACGGCTCTGAAAAAAGCTGAGGAGCGGGGAGCGAGTAAAATAGATAGAGATCCATCAGAACCGGTAGTGCGCCCTACAGATCCATCAGAACCGGTAGTGCGCCCTAAAACACGAACTCAATTTGGACTAATTGATTCAGACGCTGAACAGGAGAATTGGCCAAAACCCCCTCCTCCTCTCATTGATCTCTCTACGGATGAGGCTGAGAAGGAGGACAAGAAGGAGGGTAAAACTGTTTCGTATCCACCTTTACCGGATTCGCCGTTTCCTGAGTCTGTTGAACAAAAAGTTTACATTCCGGCGCTAAACAACCACCGTTAAAGTCTCCAGTTGCGGAGTCAGCAGTACCAGAGTCACAAGGACTTAAAGGACCGTTACCATCACGAAATGGACACGAAATTGACGTGACAGAGCTTGGTAGACGACTGGAAGAATTAAAGATGGAATTGCAGCAGCATCGTACAGCCAATGCCTCGGGACACGTGACTATGTCTCCCCAAACCCCCCTCTGTGTTCGGGACAAGTATTAGGGCCACCTCAACCTCCTTTGCAATTCCCTACTCCACCTTTAGATCAGGGCGGGGGAGGGAGGTTTGCGTCCATCTGGTAATGTGGGAGGTGGCGGAGAGGGTCAGCGTCTGCCCGCGTATACAGGGGAGGTGAGGGAGGAGTGAAATGGAAAGGGATCATTTGAGATGCGTTATTAGAAGGAGTTATAATTCCGCAAGCATATCCGGTGATTGTGGGTGCGGGTCCTGAGGGAAAAAAATCTTTGGCAACCGTTAGATTGGAAAAATTATAAAAGAAACACGCCAGTCTATACAGACAAATGGCTTGGGCTCTCAGTATACACAGGCTTTGCTTAAACATATTTTTGCAACTAACCTTTTCACGGCAAATGACATTCGACAACTAACATCCGTGCTGCTGTCTCCTTCTCAAGTTCTACATTTTCTTAATGCCTGGAATAGCGCTTGTCATAGAATAGCTAATACACCTAGGGGTCGGGATGATCCTCTCTTTAACATCACGGCACAAATGCTGTTAGGAGAGGGCCCTTTTTCAACTGTACAGTGGCAAGCGCAGTTTCATGTTGAGGCATTAGCGGCAGCTCAAGACAGTGCATTTCAAGCATTAATATCAGTTCCTAGTGAAGGTGTTCAACAAGCGTATACCAGAGTTTTTCAACAGATAGGAGAACCATATGGTAAATTTATAGATCGTCTGTATGCAGCTTTGCGAAGCACGCCTGATTTAGATGAAAGTACTAGAGACAAGTTACTGGATGTTCTTGCTTTTGATAATGCTAATGAGACAACTAGAAAAGCATTGGCACGTTTACCGAGAGGTGCGGGGATGGCGGCTATGCTGGAAGCAGTAGAAAGAATGTTAGGAATGGAACAGGCTCAAGTTATGGCAGCTGCAGTCGGAGCAGCAGTGAAACCTCTGCTGCGAGCAAAGGACAAAGATAAAAAATGTTTCAACTGCGGACAGACAGGGCGTTTTAGAAAAGATTGCAAAAAAAGAATTAAGGAGGTGGTGTGTTAACTGCCGACGATCAAATCACTATACAGCAGAGTGTAAACGATTACAGGGAAACTCCCGGCTGAGCGCGCTGCACCCGCGCGCGCAGACAACAAGTCAGGGTGCTTGGACCGCCACTCCGCAGCCACAAGAGGAAGTGCCGGAGTGGATGTGGAAACAAAATTAGACATATACTTAACAGACAAACAAGTAACTGTAGTTGAAACTAACATGAAAGGACCTTTAGGACATGGTTTGAGTGCGTTACTTCTTGGGCGATCATCTATTTCCAAGCAGGGAATAATTGTACTGCCAGGGGTTATTGATGCAGATTATACAGGTCAAATATGTGCTATGGTATACACCCTATCCCCGCCTGTATTTATTCCGAAGGGCCAAAAGATTGCTCAGTTAGTTCCCTTTAAGGGCTGTGTTCCGAACGCAGAAAACAAAGACGGGGGGAGGGTTGTTTCGGATCGACGGGACAAGCATTGGTTAATCTTGCTATTGACATCACTAGAAACCAACCGCGTGAAAGAGTAACATTGCGGAATCAGAATGGGGAAGAAAGACAGATCTCTATGCTAATCGATACAGGAGCCGATGTTACGATCATTGCACAGCAACACTGGCCGTCTGCTTGGCCTGTGCAAGCGGCTCCAGTAACGATAGCAGGAGTTGGAGGCTGTACTTTGCCAATGATGAGTCAACAACCGGTACAGCTGCAATTTGCAGATGGAGCCTGTGTAAATGTTAGACCCTATGTCATGAAAGTGCCAGTATCGCTTGTGGGACGAGATGTCTTAACACAATTAGGTGCACAATTGATAACGCCTTTTTAGGAGCGGTCACTGAAAAAGGGCCTGTCCTACCTTTAAAATGGAAAACAGAAACACCGGTATGGGTGGATCAGTGGCTGCTTATATCAGACAGGCTGGAACAGATTGAATTGTTAGTCCAAGAACAGCTAGAAGCAGGTCATATCAGACCGTCCACAAGCCCTTACAATACTCCAATTTTCACGATTCCGAAAAAATCATGCAAGTGGCGATTGCTTCATGATTTGTGGGCCATAAATGATGTTATGGAAGATATGGGAGCATTACAACCTGGACTACCCACTCCTACCGTGATTCCAGAAGGTTGGCAAATTTTAGTAATTGATCTAAAAGATTGTTTTTTTCACGATATTTTTACATGACAGAGATTGTGCCAAATTTGCGTTCACAGTTCCGAGTATTAACAAGCAGGAACCTGCTAAGAGGTATGAGTGGATAGTCTTACCTCAGGGTATGAAAAATTCTCCTACATTATGTCAATTATATGTTGCATGGGCCTTACAACCTTTTTGTCAAAAGTTTCCTAATCTTTTGATTTATCATTATATGGATGATATTCTGATTGCTGGACAGGATTTAAAGGTGGAATTTGTGTTACCATTGTTAGAAAAAATGCTAGAACAGCGAGGACTGAAAATTGCCCCTGAAAAAATACAAAGATCAGAGCCTTGGAGGTACTTAGGCTGGGAGGTAACTAAGCAAACCATTCGACCTCAAAAAATTACCCTGAAAGTTGATATATCCACATTGGCTGATGCTCAGAAATTGTTAGGAGAATTGCAGTGGGTTCGTAATACTTGTGGCATTACAAATGATGATATTGCACCGTTAATGCCATTGCTTGGACAAAACCCTGATGTCACTGTGAGCCGTACACTCACTGCAGACCAACAAGCAGCTATAAACAAAATTGCACACAAGGTGGCTACACAGGACGTGGCTCGCATTACTGAGAATGAGCCACTTTCAGCAATTATTGCAAATACATCAATGGAAAATAAGCATTTGAAAGCCTTAATAGTTCAGTTAAAACCAACTCTCAAAATTATTGAATGGGTTTTTCCACCTTTTCATCCTAAAACAACAATTTGTACCAGAGTGGAAGCAATAGCACAATTGCTTGTCAAAGTGCGTAAAAGAATTACAGACATTACCGGACTAGACTCAGATGTTATCTATTTACCTATCAAGAAGGAATATCTACAGTGGTTAACAAATCAGTCAACTATTTTTCAAATAGCCTTACAGGACTTTACTGGACAATTGTTAACACATTTACCAAAAGATAAAAAGCTACAGTTTATTTGCAAACAGAATTGGGAAGAAAAACCTATCAGATCAGAGATACCTGTGACTGGACTAACTGTTTTTACTGATGCAGGAAAGCGATCACATTCAGCAGTTATTACCTGGCAAGAGGATGGACAATGGAAACATTGCAAATTCTCAGGACAAAGTGAGGACTCATTGCAGACACTTGAACTTTTTGCAATATACCAGGTCTTTATAAAATGGAAGGACTTACCTGTAAATATTGTAACAGACTCTCTTTATGCAGCAGGCATTGTAAATCGAATTGAAAGAGCTTTTATATGACCAGTAAAGAATATGCGACTTTACACCATTTTGCTACAGTTGCATCAAGCAATAAACCTCAGAGAGGTACCTTATTTTGTCACCCACATTCGTAGTCATCAATTTGATCAAGATTTGAGCATTGGCAATAATAAAGCAGACACACTTGTGTCCTATACACAAATATCACCAAATTTATTTGAACAAGCTCGCCTATCCCATCAATTCTTTCATCAATCAGCGAAAATGCTAGCGAAACAATTTCAGCTCACCATGGCACAAGCACGTGAACTAGTTAGTGCTTGTCCTAGTTGTCAGAAAATTGGCATGGGAATTGGAATAGGGGTAAATCCTCGAGGGTTGTGTGCGTTGCAACTGTGGCAAATGGATGTTACTCACATTGCAGAATTTGGAAGGCTCAAATATGTTCATGTATCTGTTGATACGTTTTCACATGTAATATGGGCAACAGCACAAACTGGGGAAACAGGTCGTCATGTCAAACGACATTTACTTGCTTGCTTTGCAAGTCTTGGGGTTCCACAACAACTGAAGACTGATAATGGACCAGCATACTGTTCACAGATTTTTCGTCAATTTTGTCAACTATGGGGTATTACACATGTCACTGGGATTCCTCATTCGCCTACGGGTCAGGCAATTGTGGAACGTGCTCATAGTACATTGAAACAGCTTCTGCAAAAACAAAAAGGGGGAGAGGTGACTGAACCTTCTGAGAGACTTGCAAAAGCTGTTTATGTACTTAACCATTTAACTTTAGCAGGAGATAAGGAGCGACCCCCAATTGTAATACATTGGGAGGCAGTTCGACAGGGAGCAAGCTATGTGCAAAACAAAGGCAAAGTGTGGTATAGGGAACCAGGTACTAACGAGTGGTTGGGACCACTATTACTAATGGGTCGAGGTTATGCTTCTGTCTCTACAGGCGTAGGAGTACGATGGTTTCCGATCAAGTGTATTAAACCATATGTGGAGGTGGAACCCAGATCCGGAGATCCAACAGAGAGAGCAGCACCGAGCACTGAGGATCTTGGCTCCGTACCTAAAGACTCTGGGGATTGCAACGCCATCGATAAGCCACCTTGAGGATCCTTTTACGTCATTACCACCTTTACATGCAACAGCTGAAGTAGAAGAAAAATTGGCACGTGGTTGTGATGGACATGGACATTGTTGCGAACCATGGCTTCTAAAAAACTGTAATGTATGTGGGGAAAGTAAATGGCGGGTTATTCGACAATCTGAGCCGTGGTGGAGACATGTCGAATGTGTACCGTGTGTAAGACAGTGGGTAACAGAAAGTTCGCTAGAGAGACAGGCAATTCAATTATTAGGGAGAGAGGCTAACTTGCTTGGGAGATTTGATATTCCAGCACTTAATGTGGCAAATAGAATTGGCGACTGTCAGCAAATTCATATAGCTGAAATAGCTAGTTCATTACAAAGACGTGTGCTGGAGCAGCAAATTATATTGGCAGGCAGTGTGGTGAAGGTACAGTGTGGGGAACAAATTAACATACCACGATCATGGGAAGTTTCTCCCGAGGATTGGGAGCGACAGCAATCGCAATGGTCTTATGTATCACAACCATTGGGCAGGCAGTGATAGATATCAGACAAAATATCTGGGTTACCATCGCAAATGCGACCGGACAAGAATCATTTTGCTTGTCCATGGCAACCCCTGGAGATCCTTTTCGTACTTGCCTGATAGGAGTTCCTGTTTTCGATCCAATCAGTTTTCAAGGTTACATACAAAACCCTGCCCTTGCCACAATGAGTGCAACAACAGCTAGTCAATGTGCAAATTCCATGAATCCAGGTGTCATCTATACTGCATGGTGGCAGGGACAGATAATCACGTCACTTAATCACACTATGATAGAACCACAGGAGCTAGATTTGTTAGGTGCCTTAGGACCTACCTATGGGGCAGTTATGTTTAAAAATGACAAAGCAACTGATCATGCCCTCATTAATGACAATACACTACTATATGCTGTACAAGATGTATCTCCAAAAAATGAATTGTATACAGGAATAAGGGAAAATGACTTTTGTCCATTAGGGTGTCGATATTCTGACACGAAGGGAAACAACATGCTAGGCCGGAAGTTACCAGGAGGCTTGTTTTTAATTTGTGGTGATCGAGCCTTGTAGTAAGGGGAAAACCGGGGGAGGCGCGCTCGCAGGTGCTGGGGAACGGTCTGGAGTAAGCTACGCGATCTCAATGTGAGTATGGAAGCTTCTCGTTTATTAACAAAGAAAGCAGTGGTTATATAGACTATGCATATGTTAATCGCGCGCCCCGATCGCACTTGTGATTGGTCCATAGGTTTACATATTCAGAGCCGTGACCGCCCCCTCCCCTCCCGGATGTAGTTTTGCTTCCCGCGAAGCAGGCACCACGAGGTTCTTTGTTCTGCTCCGTGCAAGGGGAGTGCAAGGTCGCTAGCTCTGGGCTTAACCCTTGCTCAAAGCCTGGGTTGCTCAGACTGCTCAGTGACTGACACAGGACCGTGCCCCTTCTCACTCAACCAAACCTCTACAGAGCCTGGCCAGGAATTCCTAGTAGGCCAATTGGAGGTCCATGTTACCTAGGGAAACTTACCTTGTTTCGACCTTCAGTGGGAGAATTGCTAAACAAAACATTATGGAATTACATGGCCTCTCGAAAAAAGCGTGCGGTATTACCGCTAGGACCAGAATGCGATGATCATGTACGGTTCTGGAACAAACCTACTAATTTTATTGCTGCTTTGTTTGCGCCAGTAGGAATTGCAAAAGCATTACAACTAACAAAAACATTAGGGTGCTGGACAGCGAAGCAATTAAATCTAACTTCTGAGATACTTTCAACTTTAGCTACTGATGTTGATAGCATTAGACATGCAGTATTACAAAATAGGGCTGCAATTGATTTTTTGCTTTTAGCTCAAGGACATGGATGTGAGGATGTGGAAGGAATGTGTTGCATGAATCTTTCAGATCATTCTGTTTCTGTTCACCAACATCTTCGTCAACTGAAGGATAACATGCGCAAACTTACCGTATCAACATCACCTTTCCTGGACTGTCTACAGTCTATTGGCATCACAGGATGGATACAGGACTTGCTAGTACAAGGAATGACTGTGTTGGTTGTTGTAATAATTGTCTTGCTAATAATGGGATGTATGATGAGTTGTATCAAGCAGGCGTTGCTGAAAATGTTCCATCAGACCTGGCTTGTTCAAAAACAAAAAGCAGGGTTTATGGGTAACCAAGGCTGGGATTCTTTGACTGGGCTCTGCGAGACACAGGGAACCAGGTTCAAGTAAGAAACAAAGACAAAAAGGACAGGACAGGACATAGCTCGTTCAAAAACAAAAAGGGGGATTTGTGGGGTTCCCACGGGACAATGGTGGGAACGAGCTACTGAACGAGCTATGTCCAGGCATGTCCAGGGGGTGGTAATGGGGTGGTGATGAACTAGCCAATCATAATACAGAACAAGGGCCTTAGCTATGAGACCAACAAGATATGGGGGAAGTTGAGGACCTTGGCTATGAGAAAAATAAGATATGGGGAAGCTAAAAATAAGAAAGAATGCAGCACCTGCAAGATATAACTTTTTAGCATAAGCCAATCAGAACTAATATAGAGGCGTGTGAACAAACCATACTAACCAATCATAATAGAAATGACACATACACGGAGTGTACCCTCAGTAGAATAGTATAAATGTACCCTCAGATACGAAAATAAACGAGATCTGCTTAACGATCATATTGGTCTGCGTGCATTTACTCCGTGCCCTCTCGCGAACACTGACAATGGGCCACACCTGTCTCAAAGGGGGAAAAGGATCTTTGTGGAGGAGTCAGCAGGGCTCATTGAAAGAGCTTTAAACTAGTATGGAAGTGGGGAGAGGATAAAACCAGGCTTGCTAGGGACAAGCCTGGGGGCGGCACACCAGTGTTTGAGGGTTGGTGTGCTAGCGAGGTCCTTCGGTCTGCCACCTCAGTCGTGGTGGGGAATGGAGAGGCATGCGGCAACAGGGACGCAAGGGTTAGTGACGATTTAGAAACTGCAGAAGTGCCCCAGAATGGTCATGCAGGAGTTAGGGCTTCTCCCCCAAAGAAGGTGGCAGGATCAATAGTCCAGCTGAAGTGCATCTACACCAATGCATGCAGCATGGACAACAAACAGGAGGAGCTGGAAGCCCTTGTGCAGCAGGAAAACTATGACATAGTTGCTGTCACATAAACATGGTGGGATGACTCGCACAACTGGAGTGCTGCAATGGATGGTTATAAACTCTTCAGAAGGAATAGGCGAGGTAGGAGAGGCAGTGGGGTGGCCCTGTATGTTAGGGAGTGCTTTGACTGTCTTGAGCTTGAGGATGGTGACAATAGGGTCGAGTGTTTATGGGTAAGGATCGGGGGAAGGCCAACAAGGCAGATATCATGGTGGGAGTCTGCTATAGACCACCCAACCAGGATAAAGAGGTAGATGAAATAGTCTATAAGCAGCTGGGAGAAGTCTCATGATCAGTAGCCCTTGTTCTCGTGGGGGACTTCAACTTACCAGATGTCTGCTGGACATAAAACATAGCAGAGAGGAAACAGTCTTGGAGGTTCCTGGAGTGTGTGGGAGACGAGAACTTCCTGACACAGCTGGTGAGTGCACCAACAAGGGAAAGTGCCCTGCTGGACCTCTTGTTTGCAAACAGGGAAGGACTTGTCAGGGATGTGATGGTTGGAGGCCATCTTGGGCATAGTGATCATGAAATGATAGAGTTCTCGATTCTTGGAGAAGTAAGGAAGGGGGGTCAGCAGAACTGCTACCTTGGACTTCCAGAGGGCAGTCTTTGGCCTGTTTAGGAGCTTGGTTGACAGAGTCCCTTGGGAGGCAGTCCTGAAGGGCAAAGGAGTCCAGGAAGGCTGGACACTCTTCAAGAAGGAAATCTTAAAGGTGCAGGAGCAGGCCGTCCCCATGTGCCGGAAGACGAGCTGGCGGGGAAGAAGACCGGCCTGGCTGAACAGAGAGCTTTGGCTGGAACTCGGGGGGGGAAAGAAAAAAAAAAAGGGAGAGCTTATGACCTTTGGAAGAAGGGGCAGGCCACTCAGGAGGACTACAAGGATGCTGTGAGGCTGTGCAGGGAGAAAATTAGAAGGGCCAAAGCCCAGCTAGAACTTAATCTGGCCACTGCCATAAAAGACAATAAAAAATGTTTCTACAAATACATTAGCAACAAAAGGAGGGCTAAGGAGAATCTCCATCCTTTATTGGATATGGGGGGAAACATAGTGACAAAGGATGAGGAAAAGTCTGAGGTGCTTAATGCCTTCTTTGCCTCAGTCTTTAGAAGTAAGATGAGTTGTTCTCCAGGTATCCAGCCTCGTGCGCTGGAGGACAGGGAGCAGAGTCAAGCCCCCATAATCCAAGGGGAAATGGTTAGCGACCTGCTATGCCACTTAGACATGCACAAGTCTATGGGGCCAGATGGGATCCACCCAAGGGTACTGAGGGACCTGGCAGAAGTGCTCACCAAGCCATTTTCCATCATTTATCAGCAGTCCTGGTTAACCAGGGAGGTCCCAGGTGACCGGAAATTAGCAAGTGTGATGCCTATCTACAATAAGGGCCAGAAGGAGGATCTGGGGAACTACAGGCCTGTCAGTCTGACCTCGGTGCCGGGGAAGGTTATGGAGCAGATCATCTTGAGTGCTAACATGGGGCAGGTACAGGACAACAAGGCAATCAGGCCCAGTCAGCATGGGTTTATGGAAGGCAGGTCCTGCTTGACTAACCTGATCTCCTTCTATGACAAGATGAACCGCTTAGTGGATGCGGGAAAGGCTGTGGATGTTGTTTACCTGGACTTTAGTAAAGCCTTTGACACAGTCTCCCACAGCATTCTCCTGGAGAAACTGACTGTTCGTGGCTTGGATGGGCGTACGCTTTGGGTAAAAGACTTGCTGGATGGCCGGGCCCAAAGAGTTGTGGTGAATGGAGTTAAATCCAGTTGGTGGCCGGTCACAAATGGTGTTCCCCAGGGCTCAGTATTGGGGCCAGGTCTGTTCAATATCTTTATCAATGATCTGGACGAGGGGATCGAGTGCACCCTCAGTAAGTTTGTAGATGACACCAAGTTGGGTGGGAGTGTTCATCTGCTTGAGGGTAGGAAGGTTCTGCAGAGGGATCTCAAGAGGCTGGAATAATGGGCAGAGGCCAACTATATGGGATTAAACAAGGCTAAGTGTTGGGTCCTGCACTTGGGTCACAAAAACCCCATGCAACGCTACAGGCTTGGGGAAGAGTGGCTGGAAAGCTGCCTGGTGGAAAAGGACCTGGGGGTGTTGATCAATGGCCGGCTGAATATGAGCCAGCAGTGTGTCCAGGTGGCCAAGAAGGCCAACAGCATCCTAGCCTGCATCAGAAATAGTGTGGCCAGCGGGGCAAGGGAAGTGATCGTCCCTTTGTACTTGGTGAGTACTTTGTACCAGTGAGGCTGCATCTTGAATACTGTGTTCAGTTTTGGGCCCCTCACTACAAGAAAGACATGGAGGTGCTGGAGAGTGTCCAAAGAAGGGCAACAAAGCTGGTGAAGTGTCTAGAGCACAAGTCTGATGAGGAGCAGCTGAGGGAACTGGGGTTGTTTAGTCTGGAGAAAAGGAGGCTGAGAGGAGACCTTATTGCTGTCTACAAGTACCTGAAAGGAGGTTGTAGCAAGGAGGGTGCTAGTCTCTTCTCCCAGGTAAGAAGTGATAGGACAAGAGGAAATGGCCTCAAGTTGCACCAGGGGAGGTTTAGATTGGATATCAGGAAAAATTTCTTCACTGAAAGGGTTATCAAGCAGTGGAACAGGCTGCCCAGGGAAGTGGTGGAGTCACCATCCCTGGAGGTATTTAAAAGGTGAGTAGATATGGTGCTTAAGGATACTGTTTAGTGGTGGACTTGGTAGTGTTAGGTTAATGGTTGGACTTAATGATCTTAAAGGTTCTTTCCAACCAAAACAATTCTATGATTCTATATACAATACACCTATGGACCAGCCTGGGTCAGCTGCCCTGAATTTAACTGCTAATGGCCTTGATCACCATGTGTCTTTGTTTAGCCCACACCCAGAGGTGAACAATAGCAGTTTTTTCTCTCACCCAATGTCCCTTCCCCAACCAAGGAAGGAATTTAGGAAAAAGAGGGAAACTCGTAGGTTAAAATTAAACAGATTTAATAAAATAAACTAATATAAATGCTAACACAAAACACACAAATGTATACTTAGCTACAGTGTTGCAGCAGGTTGTCCAGGAATAGCAATCTTCAGTAATGAGGAAAAAGGGAGGCCAGAAGAGAGGAGAGCAAAAACAGCCCCACCTCTTTCCAGCAAGCCCTCCCTTTTATAGTGAACTTGATGGTTAATTATATAGAATATACCTGTGGACCAGCCTGGGTCAGCTGCCCTGGATTTAGCTGGTAATGGCCCTGATCACCATGGCTGGCCACAAACTGAAAGAAAATCTAACAGAAACTTAATTCTATAAATTTTATCCCCAGGAAACCAGGACACCATTGAATGATACAGGGACAGAATCCATCAGTACTTCTGGAGTGACAGGGGGATCTCAAGAGTTATCTGTATTGGAAGCTGAAGAGAACTGAACTGATAATGAGTGGGAGAAGCACCCCATTGTGACTGGCCCAGATGCTCCATGCATCCTTGGCATGGACTACCTCAGGACAGGGTGTTTTAAGGACCCAGAAGGGTATAGGTGGGCCTTTGGTATAGCAGCTGTAGAGACTGAGAACATTAAACAGCTGTCTGCCTTGCCTGGCCTCTCAGAGGATCCTTCTGTTGTGGGGTTGCTGAAGGTTGAAGAACAACAGGTGCCAATTGCTAACACAACGGTGCCCAAAGACAGTATCACATCAACTGAGATTCCCTGATCCTCATTCACACACTGATTCGACAGCTAGAAAATCAAGGAGTAATTAGCAAGACTCACTCATCCTTTAACAGTCCTATATGTCCAGTGCAGAAGTCTAATGGAGATTAACTGTAGACTATCGTGGCTTGAATGAAGTTACGCCACCCCTAAGTGCTGGCATGCCAGACATGCTAGAACTTCATTACGAACTGGAGTCAAAGGTAGCCAAGTGGTACGCCACCACAGACATTGCTGCTGTGTTTTTCTCAGTTCCCTTGGCACCAAAGTGCAGGCCACAGTTCGCTTTTACCTGGAGGGGCATCCAGTACACGTGGAATCGACTGTCCCAGGGGTGGAAACACAGCCCTACCACTTGTCATGGACTGATCCAGACTGCACTGGAAAAGGGTGGAGCTCCAGAACACTTGCAATACATTGATGATATCATTGTATGGGGTGACAGAGCAGCAGAAGTTTTTGCCAAAGGGAAGAAAATAATCCAAATTCTTCTGCAAACCGGTTTCAGTATAAAAAGAGGCAAAGTCAAGGGGCCTGCACAAGAGATGTAGTTTTTGGGAATTAACTGGCAAGACGGAGGTCGCCAGATCCCGATAGAGGTGATCAACAAAATAACAGCTATATCCCCACCAACTAGCAGGAAGGAAACACAAGCCTTCTTAGGCATTGTGGGTTTCTGGAGAATGCATATTCCAGGTTACAGGCAGATTGTACGCCCCCTTTATCAAGTGACCGAAAGAAAAATGATTTTCAATGGGGCCCTAAACAATGACAGGTCTTTGAGCAGACTAAACAGGAGATTGTGCATGCAGTAGCTCTTGGACCAATCTGGACAGGAGAAGATGTTAAAAATGTGCTCTACACTGCAGACGGGGACAATGGCCCTACCTGGAGCCTCTGGCAGAAAGCACCAGGGAAAGCTCGAGGTCAACCCCTAGGATTTTGGAGTCGAGAATACAAGGGCTCCAAGACCAATTACACTCCAACTGAAAAAGAAATACTGGCAGCGTATGAAGGAGTTAAAGCTCCTTCAGAAGTAATTGTACAGATGCACAGCTCCTACTGGCACCTCGATTACCAGTACTGGGCTGGATGTTCGAGGGTAAGGTCCCTACTACTCATCATGCAACTGATGCTACCTGGAGTAAATGGGTCACATAAATCAGGCAGCGGGCTTGAATAGGAAACGCCAATCGCCCAGAATTTTGGAAGTGATCATGGACTGGCCAAAAGGTAAAGACTTTGGAATGCCACCAGAAGAGAAGGTGACACGTGCTGAAGAAACCCCATCGTATAATGAATTACCAGAGGATGAGAAGCAGCATGCCCTGTTCACTGATGGATCCTGCTGTCTTGTAGGAAAGCATTGGAGGTGAAAAGCTACAGTATGGAGCCCTACACGAGAAATCACAGAAGCTACTGAAGGACAAAGTGAATCAAGTCAGTTTGCAGTTGTCTTGGTTTCACTGGGATTTGGTTTCAGTTTGTGGCCAGCCATGGTGATCAAGGCCCTCAGCAGTTAAATCAGGGGCAGCTGACTCTGGCTGGCCCACAGGTGTATTCCATATCATTGACATCAAGCTCACTATAAATGAGAGGGTTTGGTAAGAAGAGGCAGGGTTTTTTCTGCTTTCCTTGCTTCTCCTTTGTCTTCCTTGCTGTGATTCCTAGAGCAACTTGCCAGTGATCTGTGGATGAATATACTGTTGTCTGTTTTGTGTTATCATTTATATTGATTTCTTCATTTCATTAAATCTGGTTAACTTCAAGCCATGAGCCTCCCTCTCTTTTTTTCCCCACTTCCCTTCCTCATTTGGGGAAGGGACATTGGGTGAGAGAAAAACTGCTACTGTTTAGCCCCGGGTGCGAGCTAAACAAAGACAGTTTATTTGGTACCCAACGTAAATCGATCACCTCGGAGAACCATAGAATTTTGGTCTAAGTTGTGTAGGGTTGAAGTTTTCACAGATTTGACTGGTTTTGGTACGAGTCTTCATCGTGTTGGTGTCTGTAGCAGGGCCACTGGGTGGCATTCTCTGGTGTTTGATTTTACAGTCACTTTTGGGATGGCTAATCAAATGTGTGGTTTGGCTCTTGTTACTGGTTTTGTGCAGTTTGTGACTTCTGGGCACGGACTCAAAGGTATCACTCTGCTATGTGATTTGGCATTGGTTTATGGTATTATAAATTTGTTTGGAACTGGGACCGTTTCTGCTTTCTATGGAATGGGAATGGGTGACCTGGATGTTCTTTTTTCCCTTGAAGCGGATCTCCCTTGGAGGTAGATTAGGGTACGGCGAACGGAAAATCTTGGGCTGTAACGGAAGGTAGGCGTGGTGAAAGGAGCAGGATGTGCAAGTATCGTGCGAGTTCGTACGGGACAAGACAACTATATAAGGCTGTTGCGCAGTTAAATAAACGCCATTTGTTGCATTCTCACATTGGTGTCAGTGCTCAATGGCCCTGGGGTGCGGATAGCCTCAGGCCAACCAGCAACCGAACGGAGCTTGCCGCAGACAAGCTGCAACAAATGGTGACCCCGACGTGATTGCTGGGCTGGCGGGCCGCGGGCGGTCGGAGTGGGTTTGCGAACCATGGAAACCTTGATAAAGGTGATTTCGTTACTGGGCGGGGAATTTAAGATTTCTGTGAAATCGAAAGACGTAGCCCAGTGTGTGGACCGTCTTGTTAAAGAGGGGGGGGGTGGCAGGACCGGCTGATTGTTTACAGCCGAATACCTGGGAGCGGTGCTCGATGCAGCTCGCTGAGCGAACTATGGCAGCGGGTTCTGCCAAAGAATTAAAAACATGGGGAGTTATCTTGTGGCTGCTACGGACTGCGCGGGAGGACTGGGCGACGTGGGATGCGGCTCGGACGTGTTTACATGGGGTCTACCCTGACCAAGACAGAAGTGGCAGTGGGGAAACTCCTCCAACATATACTCTCTGAGAGAGGAATTAAATATGACGAAGCTGCGTTAAAGCAGTTACTGTTTTGGGCAAAAGATAAAGGACATTTTACAACCTTTAATGATGTCTTTGAAGTGCCTTTATGGGAGAAGATTGGTGACTCTCTCTGGAATGCGGTGTCAAGTGGTGATAAGGAAGCCTTTAAATTGTCTGCTACATGGAAGCTGGTTAGCGAAGCTTTAAAAGGAATAAAAGCAGAGAGAGAAGTCACACATTCAGCTTTTATGGCTTTATGACCGCAGGCGCCTACTACCCCCTCCCGGTTTGCGGGACCAACACCTCCCACGGCCCCGGTGGCTGTACCGGTGGCAGCTCCTTTATCGCCGTCGGTACGGACGGCTCCGAAAAAAGCCGAGGAGCGGGGAGCGAGAAAAATAGATACAGATCCATCAGAACCGGTAGTGCGCCCTAAAACACGAACTCAATTTGGACTAATTGATTCAGATGCTGAATAGGAGACTTGGCAGAAACCCCCTCCGGAACCTCCTCCTCTCATTGATCTCTCTACGGATGAGGCTGAGCAGGAGGACAAGAAGGAGGGTAAACCTGCTTTGTATCCACCTTTACCGGATTCGCCATTTACGGAGTCAGCAGTACCAGAGTCACAAGGACTTAAAGGACTGTTACCATCACGAAATGGACACGAACTTGACGTGACAGAGCTTGGTAGACGACTGGAAGAATTAAAGACGGAATTGCAGCAGCATCGTTCAGCCAACACCTCGGGACACGTGACTATGTCTCCCCCAAAACCCCCCCTCTGTGTTCGGGACAAGTATTAGGGCCACCTCAACCTCCTTTACAACTCCCTACTCCACCTTTAGATCAGGGCGGGGGGGGGAGGTTTGCGTCCATCTGGTAATGTGGGAGGTGAGGGAGAGGGTCAGCGTCTGCCCGCGTATACAGGGGAAGGGGGGGAGGTGAGGGAGGAGTGAAATGGAAAGGGGTCATTTGAGATGCGTTATTAGAAGGAGTTATAATTCCACAAGCATATCCGGTGATTGTGGGTGCGGGTCCTGAGGGGAGAAATATTTGGCAACTGTTAGATTGGAAAATTGTAAAAGAAGCATTGCCACTACAGTTAGCGAAGGACAACACAGGTGAGGACTGCAGGAAAGTTGTTGCAGGGATGGCAAATAGTAACCCCACCTTAACTGAGCTAATGGATGCTTGTGAGAAAGTAGGAACCACCACATTTCAGATGGAGCATTTAGCAAAAACTTTTGCGGTGGCAATTAAGGTAGCTCATCGTTGTTATACATGCGAACAGGAAGGTCACTTTAAGAAAAACTGCCTTAAGAAGTTGAAGCTGAGTGGGAGAGATAACTCTGTTTTGATGTGTCATTGCTGTGGGAAGCTAGGGCATTTTGTGAAGCTGTGCAGGTCTCAGTATAATGCTCAAGGTCAGCTGATAACAACCAGCTGCAGAGTGCAGGGAAACTGGAGAAAGAACGTGGGGGGGGAACAGTGTGCTGACACAAATGAATCTTCCCAACCAGTTCCAGGCCTAAGCAGTTAACTCGCAGCCCAAACCTCAGGGAGCGCAGGACTGGTGTTTCCACGCAGGGTTAACCTGCGCGGCTGCCAAGCCTTGGACCTGTGGCAAACAGGGATAATGCTAATGCTGATTGTCAAAAGATCATTGAAGCTTTACCTGGAAAAACAGATTTGAATGCTATGATAAAGGCATGTGCAAAAGTGGGTACTGTGGAACATAAGGCTCAAGTTATGGCTGCGGCCGTACTTGGGGCTTACGTCGTCACAATTGCAGTCTCTATTCCAATTGTTAGCAGGGGACACAAATTTAACAGCGCCACGACACACTACTTCAGAGATACAGCAACTGATTACTGAAATAGAAAGGCTACATTCCAAATTTGTACATCGTATTGATTTGAATCGGGAAATACAAATTATCACTTTGTTTGATAGGCAAATTCCGTATGCAATAATTGGTCAATGGAATTCAGAATGGTCAGATTCATTACAGAGCTATTGGCACAGATTATTCATCAAAGGACGGATGCGATGTTGGGAGCTTGTGGCCAGAGATCCCTGCATCACTAACCGTTCCTATTGCAGCTCAATATTTTGAGTGGTGTATGGCTAATAGCTTTGCTTTGCAAACAGCCATGGAGAATTTCTCGGGACAGGTTGTTTACCACTTGCCCTCCCATCCTGTTATAAAATTGAGTGTGTGTCACGGTTTAAAGCTGGGCCAGCTATTAAACCTGTGGCAGATGCTCTCTTTTAATCCTCCTTCCCCCACCTGAAGGGAAAGGGAAAAGGGAGAGAGACTTACAGGTTGGAAAGTTAAAACAGTTTTAATAAACTATAGTAATGAAAAAGAGTATAATAAGAATAATAGAAATAATCAAATATACACAAATATATACAAAACCAAGATGGAGAGCTTGGAAATCCTCCTCAGGCAGAGTTGCTCCCCCAGCACAGGCACAGGGGAAAATGCAGTAGCTCCCCCTGCTATCACACCTGCAGGCTTTTAACTGGAGAATTGGCAAAGCTGGTACCAATCAGTGGAAGACAGGAGGGCCCCTCCCTCCTGGGCCCCACCTCCAGGAGGCAGTGGGTTAGTGATAAATAGGAAAGTGAGAATGACATGTATGGGATGGAATACCTCCTTGGTCAATCTTGGGTCACCTGCCCTGTCTGCTTCTCCCTGCAGGTGTGACCCCCCCTTTGGCTCTTCACTCATAAGCAGTGAGGAATTTAGCAGTGACCTTGGTTTCTCTAAGACTAATTGGCCTGGTTTGGGCCAAACCAGGACATTCCACCCCTTATTCCATACCATTCACTTCATACTCAGATCACCACTACCTTTTCATTTTCAAATATATATACACATATCACTAGTTTATGATTCATCTCTATACAAAAAGATCATTAAGTTCATTTGGTTCAGGATTGTGGGTTTCCACCTGGCTAGCAGTCTCTCTGGTTAGCAGTCTCTCTTTTGTCATGGTTCGTGCCCACGGGTTGCAGGTTAAAGTTGTCAGACTCGAGGAGGTTACTGGATGCCACTTGATGAAGCTAGCTCCGGTCTCATCACCACTGTCTCAACCTGAAAGACACTTATGCAGCAACAACATACAGTTCAGACTTAAGTAGTCTCACCCAGAATCAGATCACCTTCAGGGACACATCGGGCTTCACCATCTTGCAACATCACCCACCAAGTACATCCAGGTCCCTGAGCAAAAGCAATCCCACGAATGGGTTTATCTTTGCCCGTTGCAGGAAGAACCCAGACAGTTTTTCCTAATAGATTCCTTTCATGCACCACAGGGACTTTATCTCCTTCAACTGTATGTAGAAGGTCTGACTGAGCAGGGTCAGCTCGATTGATAGATCCCCTGGTGTTAACTAACCAGGTAGCTTGTGCCAAATGCTTATCCCAGTTTTTAAAGGTTCCACCCCCCATTGCTTTTAGGGTAGTTTTTAACAGCCCATTGTATCGTTCAATTTTCCCAGAGGCTGGTGCATGATAGGGGATGTGATATACCCATTCAATGCCATGCTCTTTGGCCCAGTTGTCTATGAGACTGTTTTGGAAATGAGTCCCATTGTCCGACTCAATTCTCTCTGGCGTGCTGTGTTGCCACAAGATTTGCTTTTCAAGACCCAGAATAGTGTTCCAGGCAGTGACATGGGGCACAGCGTATGTTTCCAACCATCCGGTGGTCGCCTCCACCATGGTAAGCACATAGCGTTTACCCTGGCAGGTTTGAGGGAGTGTGATGTAGTCAATTTGCCAGGCCTCCCCATATTTATATTTCAACCACCGCCCCCCATACCACAAAGGTTTTAACCGTTTGGCTTGCTTAATTGCGGCGCATGTTTCACAATCATGGATAACCTGTGCAATAGAGTCCATGGTTAAGTCCACCCCTCGGTCACGAGCCCATCTGTATGTTGCATCTCTCCCTTGATGACCTGAAGTGTCATGAGCCCACCGAGCTAAAAATAGTTCACCTTTATGTTCCCAGTCCAAATCTATTTGGAACACTTTAGCAGCTTGATTCGCTTGTTGGTTGTTTCGATGTTCCTCAGTTGCCCGACTTTTAGGTATGTGAGCATCTACATGACGTACCTTCACGACTAGTTTCTCTAGCCGAGCAGCAATATCTTGCCACAGTTCAGCAGCCCAAATAGGTTTACCTTTGCACTGCCAGTTGCTTCGCTTCCACTGCTTTAACCACCCCCACAAGGCATTTGCTACCATCCATGAGTCAGTATAAAGATACAGCCTTGGCCACTTTTCTCGTTCAGCAACGTCTAAAGCCAGCTGGATGGCTTTTACCTCTGCAAATTGACTTGATTCACCTTGTCCTTCTGTGGCTTCTGTGACTCGTCGAATAGGACTCCATACAGCAGCTTTCCACTTCCGATGCTTTCCTACAAGACGGCAGGATCCATCGGTGAACAGGGCATACTGCTTCTCATCCTCTGGCAGTTCATTATATGGTGGGGCTTCTTCAGCACGTGTCACCTCCTCTTCTGGTGGCATTCCGAAGTCTTTGCCTTCTGGCCAGTCCATGATCACTTCTAAGATTCCTGGGCGATTAGGGTTTCCTATTCGAGCCCTCTGTGTAATTAATGCAATCCATTTACTCCATGTAGCATCAGTTGCATGATGAGTAGTAGGAACCTTACCCTTGAACATCCAGCCTAGTACTGGTAATCGGGGTGCCAGGAGAAGCTGTGCTTCAGTACCGATTACCTCTGAGGCAGCTCTAACTCCTTCATATGCTGCCAGTATCTCTTTTTCAGTTGGAGTGTAATTGGCCTCGGAACCCTTGTATCCTCGACTCCAAAATCCTAGGGGTCAACCTCGAGTCTCCCCTGGTACGTTCTGCCAGAGGCTCCAGGTAGGACCATTGTCCCCAGCTGCGGTGTAGAGTACATTTTTAACATCTTGTCCCATATGGACTGGTCCAAGGGTTACTGTGGAAGACCCTCAGCCTGCAAAGAGCTGTGCTTTACTTGGGGAGCATAAGATTTGCTTGGGAACACTGCACTGAGAATAGTTTTTGCTTGCTTCTGAGATAAAGGAGCCGAGACCAGTTCACAGGGCTCTTTGAGGCATGTAACAAGTAAACATGTGTTGAAGGTCAGTTCTGAACACAGAGCTGAAAACAGGAATGGTTGTTGATATTTTGAGCCCAGGACACTGTGGGCTCTTCCCAGGATGAGTGATGAGTGCTTAGCGTGTGAATGTTGATGTTATCTTGAACTGCCTAGTCTGGCTCCTGCATTGTAGCAGTTAAATAGAGTAGTAGCATAACAATAAAAAGCCTTAGGCCTTTCGGCTTCAGGCCCTTGCATCCTCGATCTCAGAGTCTGTGCCTTCCTTGCCGCCCGCCGCAAATGGCGCCCGAACAAGGTTGAAGATTAACGAAGAAGCGGCAGTGACTCTGATCGAAGGATTGTCAGGGGCTAGCGCGCGCCACGACCGGAGAGTGAGTCCCCAGGACCAGAGAGTGAGTCCCCAGGATCAGTG